>NC_077222.1:16825755-16988459 GCF_024763615.1 Phlebotomus papatasi
TTCCCGCCAATTCAACAAAAATTTTAAAAGCGAGAAATGGAGAAAACGAGCTTCAAAGCTTTGTATGTTCGTCAATACGCTTGCACGCATGGACACGCTCATTTGCTTTCGGCTCTCTATCTTCGAAAATACTTGAAATACAGTTCTGAAATTTTGGTGGTGTATTCTTAGATAATTTATCTAAGAAATAATATTTATTAGAAATAATATTTTTAATAATATGGAAAAATATTTAATTTCTAAATTTTCGATTTGACAAATTTTGCCCTAGTCTATCCTATTATATTAACAAAAAAATCAAAAAAGTTTTAAGAAAAACGTAAAAGACCTTTGCGGTGTTTGCAATATAGTCCATGAGGTCCAGTATCTTCTGTAGACATTTTTAAATAAATATTCTAAATTATTATTAAAGGTTGTCGTTATATAGGGGAAAGCGCGCTACCTTCGGACGGTTTAAGCTTAATCTTAATGCCTAAAACTTTTAGAAAAGAGCTATGGATGAAATCCATAAGGAACACAGAGAAAAAATTGAATTATCCGAAGCTTGAGTCATCCGAAGCTAGCGCGTTTTCCCCAATATTTACAGTAATTGATTCAATAGATCTAAACTGAACTTTAAAAAAGCCAAAATTTTATGAACATTGAGTACCGGCCTAATACGCACGATACCGTTCCCAAATCTTTCAATCCCGAGAATAAATTGAAGTGCACAATGCAATCGGTTAAAGTTGTGTCACAAGACATACAGATAGATTGTGGCCTTTATAACTCAGTTGTTGTAGCACTTATCTACAGAAAGAAGAATTCAACTATGAGAACTATCAAATTATTAATTATTAAATTAAAGATTATAGAACAAACTAAGGAAAAAGACAAACGAAATATTAACGAATTAGTTCAACAACTTTTAACAGGTCAAATGAAATGAATGAAATTCATCTTCTTCATAGCCTTTCCTATAAATCCTATCCCATGAGAAAGTTATGTTGAACAAATATTAAAATATTAAAATAATTTTGAAATAAAGCTGCTGATGCTATTGATTATGGTATTTTTTTAATTCAAACATTCGCACAGGAATATTCCATCAAACACAATCATATTACATTGAAAAGGCTTTTTATTGGCAATTTTTGTAATGATTTCATTCATAATCCAACAGACAAAAAAATGTTTTCCAGGGATTTATAGAGCAAAGCTTTCAGAGAAAAATCAAACCCTTTTAAAACAGTTGCAATGAATATATACAAATTTATGGTGTTTTTGAACTTGAAGGGATGTTGACAAAACAAAGTGTTGGAGTGGGGAAGACTTCGTTGAATGTCTGAAAAAGTTTTTAAGTATTCTCCGAAGTATTTTTCACTTTGCTAAGATTTTTTGTTTGTTTTACTTACCGGTAGTGAAACCAATAAAATGAAAGATATTATCAAAAGGGACAGATAATCCTAACCGGCTTATGTAGGTGAGATTCTTAACGTGAGCTAACTCGGAGTGCATGCAAATTCGATTTGATGCTGAAGTTGGGAGACGCCATTCAGTTATCTTGAATCAAATTCGTGAAATTATACAAATTTTGTATTTAAACCAAAATATCAAGGATTTGGATGAACTGACAGAAAAGTGTTATATGGGTGAAATGTAGACCAGAATGTTCTCTATAATTTTGCCGTAGAACTTGAACTCATCGATTACTCAGAAGCCAAGATAAGCGAGGTTTTTTGTTTCTTAACTCGTTTTTTCATCCAGAGTGCCCCAAGTGTTCATTTGTTGAACTTCAACTAAATCAAAGAATTGTTGTATTTTGCGGGACTTTCCATTTAAACCCCTATTTTAAGTGTCTTGGTGGAGTAGAGGCAGTCAAATTGGCATCTGAGTGATTTCAAAGCGTTATTATGGGAAAAATCAATTTTTTCACACTTAAACGGCAAAATCGGAGTGATAGCGTAGTCTGAGCGGAAAATGATGTATGGACGAAATGTAGAGACAAATGTCTTCTACAATTATGTCGAAGTAATCATCAAAATCGGTTCAGCGACAGTCGAGATAATTGAGGTTATGTGATATTGAAATTGGTTTTTCGACTGTGGCGCCCCTGGTGTTGGTC
Organism: Phlebotomus papatasi; assembly: GCF_024763615.1. NCBI lineage: Eukaryota > Metazoa > Arthropoda > Insecta > Diptera > Psychodidae > Phlebotomus > Phlebotomus papatasi. The sequence continues at coordinate 16,827,860 of NC_077222.1, forward strand.
CCACGAAGTTCAAACATTCTAGAAAGTTGTAGCATTTGGTGAGATCTTTCGTTTAAGCCTTCATTCATCAAAATCGGTCACATAGAACCGGAGATATGATTTTTTGAATTTCGTGAACTTTGACCCCTCATATCTCCGGTTCTATTGAAACCACAGCGCGCATACGCACCATTTTGGAAACGTCCTAGACTGGACTACAACATACTAAAATTTCATTAACTTGCACAATGCCGTTTTTGAGAAAAGTGACTTTGAATTTCGATGAATTTTGACGCTATCACAGCGCCACCTGTGGTGACTTTTTGAACTTCCATCTGAAAGTGCTCATCGAGACGAAACCAAAAAGGTAAAATTTAGGTCGCTATGTTAATTAGAACCGGAGATAGAGGCCGGTCAATGTTCGAACTTTGACCCCTTATAGCTCGGGTCAGGGGTTATGGATCGACTTAAGGTTTTTTTTGTTTGATAGGTATAATCAACGGCTACAACATACTAAAATTTCAGCCCGATGCACAATGGAATTTTTGAGTTATTTAACTTTTAAGATTTAAAAATTTTCTTTTTAAAAAAAGCGCCCCTAGCGGTGGTTTTATGAACTTGCGATGTTAGAAGGGGAAGTCGCATTTCACGAGAGCTTTCCAAAAAGCCCTCACTTTTTAAATTCTGACAATTAGAACCGGAGTTATGGCCATTTTAAGAAATTTTTTTTGGACCCTTATAGCTCGGGTCAGGGGGGTCGGGGGACCTTAAGTTTGGTATTGATGGAAAGCTCTAAGGCCCAGCTATAACATACTAAAATTTGAGTCCGCTGAATGCCATAGGGGCGGAGCTATTGAGAAAACAAAAAAAGGGGGGTCTTCAAAATGGCGGAAGGAGGAGTGGGGGGTGGGGGGTCTATGCACCAAGTTGCAATTTTCACCCGATATATAACCTTTGCCGAAAACCGCAAGTCGATATCTTTTTTAGTTTAGGAGCTATTAAGCTCCAAAGAGCGGCCGGCCGGCCGCTCTTTGAAGCTTAATAGCTCCTAAACTAAAAAAGATATCGACTTGCGGTTTTCGGCAAAGGTTATATATCGGGTGAAAATTGCAACTTGGTGCATAGACCCCCCACCCCCCACCCCTCCTTCCGCCATTTTGAAGACCCCCCTTTTTTTGTTTTCTCAATAGCTCCGCCCCTATGGCATTCAGCGGACTCAAATTTTAGTATGTTATAGCTGGGCCTTAGAGCTTTCCATCAATACCAAACTTAAGGTCCCCCGACCCCCCTGACCCGAGCTATAAGGGTCCAAAAAAAATTTCTTAAAATGGCCATAACTCCGGTTCTAATTGTCAGAATTTAAAAAGTGAGGGCTTTTTGGAAAGCTCTCGTGAAATGCCACTTCCCCTTCTAACATCGCAAGTTCATAAAACTACCGCTAGGGGCGCTTTTTTTAAAAAGAAAATTTTTAAATCTTAAAAGTTAAATAACTCAAAAATTCCATTGTGCATCGGGCTGAAATTTTAGTACGTTGTAGCCGTTGATTATACCTATCAAACAAAAAAAACCTTAAGTCGATCTAAAACCCCTGGCCCGAGCTATAAGGGGTCAAAGTTCGAACATTGACCGGCCTCTATCTCCGGTTCTAATTAACATAGCGACCTAAATTTTACCTTTTTGATTTCGTCTCGATGAGCACTTTCAGATGGAAGTTCAAAAAGTCACCACAGGTGGCGCTGTGATAGCGTCAAAATTCATCGAAATTCAAAGTCACTTTTCTCAAAAACGGCATTGTGCAAGTTAATGAAATTTTAGTATGTTGTAGTCCAGTCTAGGACGTTTCCAAAATGGTGCGTATGCGCGCTGTGGTTAAAATAGAACCGGAGATATGAGGGGTCAAAGTTCACAAAATTCAAAAAATCATATCTCCGGTTCTATGTGACCGATTTTGATGAATGAGGGCTTAAACGAAAGATCTCACCAAATTCTACAACTTTCTAAAATATTTGAACTTCGTGGGACCAACACCAGGGGCGCCACAGTCGAAAAACCAATTTCAATATCACATAACCTCAATTATCTCGACTGTCGCTGAACCGATTTTGATGATTACTTCGACATAATTGTAGAGCGCATTTGTCTCTACATTTCGTCCATACATCATTTTCCACTCAGACTACGCTATCACTCCGATTTTGCCGTTTGAGTGTGAAAAAATTGATTTTTCCAATAATAACGCTTTGAAATCACTCAGATGCCAATTTGACTGCCTCTACTCCACCAAGACACTTAAAATAGGGTTTTAAATGGAAAGTCCCACAAAATACAACAATTCTTTGATATAGTTGAAGTTCAACAAATGACTACTTGGGGCACTCTGGATGAAAAAACGAGTTAAGAAACAAAAAACCTCGCTTATCTTGGCTTCTGAGTAATCGATGAGATCATGTTCTATGGGAAAATTATAGAGAACATTCTGGTCTACATTTCATCCATATATCACTTTTCTGTCAGTTCATCCAAATCCTTGATATTTTGGTTTAAATACAAAATTTGTATAATTTCACGAATTTGATTTAATATAACTGAATGGCGTCTCCCAACTTCAGCTCCAAATCGAATTTGCATGCACTCCGAGTTAGCTCACGTTAAGAATCTCACCTACATAAGCCGGTTAGGATTATCTGTCCCTTTTATATAAAAATAGGTGAAAAATCCCAAATTCAAAGGTGCCCCACTTCCCCCTATAAACAACAACCATATGAACTATTATGTCAAAATTGCCTTAACGAAGGATGGTCAGGTCAAAGCAATTTTGACATATGAAATCTTTGTTATAGAAATTGCCGAAATAGCGTAAAAAATTATTGCCCTCTATAGTATTATGTAACTCTTCGTGATCCGGATGATTGGGTTCAAATTTCTTTAGTGTTTTACACGTTTTACAACTGTCATTCGGTTATCGGAGAACTGAGTCTAAAAAAACTTTTAAAATTGCAAAATTGTACCACCTATTTAAGAGCTGTTACAGAGAGTAAATGGTTTTGAGAAAAATAAAGGGAGTCTCCAAAAGGCATCAGGTCGATATCTTTAATCACTTGGCCCATAGAAGGGTTAACAGACACATGGACATACGAAAACTTGACAAATGGCTTTTATCTAAGCATTATAATACCAATTTTAAACCAAAACACTATTTCTTCGGGATTAGAGAGTTACAATAACTTTGTAATACAAAATCAACTGATTACATATTTTGTTTTCTGCAAAGTTCGAGCAAATATAAGTTAATGAAATATTTTTTTAATGAGATCTCTTTTGCCTTTCTGCAGGGCTGCACATTTATGGAATAATCTGAATGGGTTTTCGGTTTTTGACTAGGTATGCGAGAGTATTACGTATACGTACATTATCGGTGTATTCGTTACTGTCGTCACAAGAGAGGGTGAAAGGGAACTCCGCTTGCTCTGAATACCAAAATGGTATGAAGGAGCATGTTAATTAATCCAGTAAATAAAGCATTAACAACTTTGTGCTGAGTGTTATTAGACACACATATCTTGGGTTTCTCGAGGAGACGGCATAATCGAAATTGGAAGAGTGAGTGAGCTTTCTCCAGGAATAGCCCATTATCTTTTGGGGATTTTCCTGAGAGTGTGGGCCAAGAATCGATATCTTGTGGCTGGAAGATGATGTACCGTGCTTCAATGGGCTCGATAATTGCTGGTGGGAATGTCAACCGAGTGTGTTAAAATTGATTTTATGAAACAAATAGAAATTGATAGCGGTTTTGCAATGATATATATTGAATTACAAACATTTCCACTTGAGTGACGCTTGTCGCCCCAAAATATCGATTACATTGTTCGGATTAAATAAAACAATAATAAACAATTCATAGCTTACCCAAAACCAAGACTATATAGGATCTCAGCTAATACACCAAACATTCCCAGAATAGATATTTTTCCTTTTCTTTATTTACATTTTTTGGAAATAGGGGAAAGTGCCCCTGCTTAATACCATTGGAAGCTTCGTAATGATTAAATTTTCTATGTTTCACAATATATATGTGACTCATCGCAACCATATTTTAAAAACTATGGGAAAGTGGCCAGTTTTTAAAATATATTGCGGAGTCACGTTTATTGAGAAACATAGAAAAAATTTAGTCATTACGAAGCTTCCAATGGTATCAAGCATGGACACTTTCCCCTATGTGAAAGGTATAAAAGGTGGGGGAGATTGGGGCAAAAAGTCACAAATCGAAAATTTTAAAATTCAATATCTTCCAAGATAAATAAGATAGCGGCTTAAAATTTTTTCCATAGATAGCCGCCATAAGTCTTCTTCAACGTCGTAAGTTTTTTAGAATTTGAACAAGGAATTTAGAAAATAAAAAATATCGAAATTTTCAGCCATATTTTAAAAATATTTTCCGTGCAGAAGATATTAATTATTAGCTACTTATATTAAATTTGATTCACTGCACAGTGGGGCCGAAGTGGCCAAAACCTATTTTTTTTTCAACTTCTTTTAACTGCACCAAAAGTATTTTTATTTCATTTGGCATTAATTGAAGATCATTTTCCCAAATTTTCATTAAGGTCGGGTGAATATTTCCCAAATTATCTGGATATTCTTTGAATACGAATCCGCTATCTATTTTAGAATTTTACAGATTCTTTTCTTCAGAAATCCTTTTATTAAAATCAACCACTTGGGGTAAAAAGTAACAAAAGCTATATGGAACCAAAAGTACCAAAAACCGAAACAATATATGATGTCCCACGGTGAAAAGAAACGTCAATGCTATGTGTCGCCGCTTGTTGTTTGCATTGGTCAAACGATTTGCAGTCTCTTGTGTGTTTTTTGTAAAATAGTTTAAAATGCGCTTTTCTCGCTCAGATAGAGAAAACAGTGTTTTACAAAGGTGTAGAGTAGAAGAATAAATTTCCTATGAAGATATGTAATCTAGTTATTTTAGTTAAATTTACGGAATCCTGTAATAAAGCGAACCAAATTGTGATACTATCTTATGCTTGATACTATTTGCCCCAGCATTTTTGATGAAGAATGTTTCTACAAGAGATGATACAAAAAAAGAATGGACCGTGAGAAATACTATGTTTGATCTTGTAATTTAATCGTAATGGTACAAAACGTTCTAGATGTACGTTTTGAAGTACAAAACCCTGAGAATACCTGCAATAGAATGACATCTTGCAAAAGCTTTTTAGGCTCTCAGGACTCCATCCACACTGACTGAATGTCAGATGGCATTGTGATCGGGTGAAGGCTTGCTCGGAGGGAATATTCGAATTCGGATTTCGGTTGAACTTTTCTTTTGTGTCGGTTCCTGTCATGAAATGTAGAAAATGCTATGAAAGTGAAAACATTAAATTAATCTTGTCGATTTCCCAACCGAAATCCGGATTCGAATATTCCCGCCGAGCAACCTTTCACCCGATCACAATTCCATCTGACATTAAATGAAATAACATGTGGGAACAGTCATGGTCCTTTTAGTACTTGAGAACAGTAATGTGCTAAAAAAAACATCCTCATTTTTTCATTGGAATACCACCATAATCCCGGGACTAAGTATATGCCACTACAAGCTGTTGACCAACGTACCTTCACAACAAATTGTTCAAATTTGTATAATCTCTAACCGTTTCATTGTAAAAAGCTACCTTGGCTGTATTAGAGAGGCTTTAAAGCCCAATTTACAAATAAAAAGCCTACAAAATAGGGGAATGTAGGCATGGTTCGCACACTTCAAACGATGTGAATTTTCTCTTTGTTTACAAAGAGCTGACGTGCCATTTCTCATCTCGATCCATGAGCTTAATAATTATCTTAATAATGGCTAAGAAGTGACGAACTAGCTCTTTCTAAACAAAGAGAAAATTTGCGTTGTTTGAAGGTTCACTCTATGCGAACCATGTCAACATTCCCCTATTAAAAAATATATGTATTACAATAAGAGTACGAAGGAACTTTTCCAGAATTTTACCCTAAAGACATCTTAGCAATGATAAGACGGCGATGGACTCATCTGATCTGAGCTCTTAAGCCATTGCAAAACAATACCAAGGGATATCTGTAAATTTAGTGATTTCCTTTCTTATTTTCATCGATTGTGCAAACATAAACAGAACACAAACGTATTAAGATAATTGAATTTGTCGAATTGGAAAAGCATTCTTAATAGCATCTCTGTAGTGTCTTGGCAAGTGACTATCGATAGTTTTACCATCTGAGTTAAACTGAGAAAATACAAAGAAAGATTTTCAGCTGGTATCTCTCAATTATCAAGAGATACAGACTAAGATACTTGAGCTGTCCACATTGCACATGCCACCCACTAAATTTATCAGCACAACTTTTACTTAATTGACAGTGTTTGAAGTTTAGTAGAAATTGAGCTGCAAAGCTGCCTTCTTCCCCATCTCAATCCAATCTACGTTTCTGCATTCAACACTTCTTCAGTCAATTTTATTGTTTTTTTGAAGAGGAAATCTATATAGAGAAATTTCAGATCTTGGAGTAAAGCTTCAAGCTTTAGCTCAACTTCTTTGTCCCATGAAGCACGATGAGAAATCTCTTCTCGCAGCTTTGATGCGTGAATTTGTGGGTGGGAATGGCATCGAAATCGAAAAGAGTCAATTATTTATTTTTCGTCTTATCTTTAGTTCTCTTGTGTATAGCCCGATACATATCACATCTTGTCTTTCCATTCATACGGACATGGAGCAATTAATAGATGGGTATTTTCTGTGTATTTGACGGCATGATTGGATTTTTTGTGCCATGGCAAGGACCAGAAAAAAATGGTGGTTGAGGCACAAGAGATAATCAAGTGATGAATGGGCTAACTCTGAGGCTGCTGTTCTTTTCATTATTGTCTCAACCCTCTCTTTGTTTTAGCCTCCCCACACTCCCCTACATAGTCATTTTTACCCTCTTCTCATCCAGACAATCTCCCCATTTGTGCTTTCCTTCTTTGACAGACCCAACAAAAGAGATCATTCCTTTTGATGAATTATTTGGTATTTGACATTTTTATTGCCATACTCTTCCAATTTCACCATCTCTCTGTGCCTAAACCCAATTTCCCGACACCCCTCTCCCCCCCCCCCAAAAAAGGAGCGGAAAAAAGCTCATCACACACGCTCCATCTCATCCAAAATGAAAAGTTTCCCCATTATGAAGTCTAGAACGGAAAAAAGTAAGGACGTCAAATTAATACCCAAAAGCAAAAGACTATCCCTGTTGGAAGAGACACGAAATCCACACCTCATCTTTCACCCACCACCCTTGGCATATAAATAGCAAAACTTGGAAACCACTAATGCCAAGCACTTTCTCCGCTAAAGGTTTCGCACACCGACTTTCAAATGAGACGATCCCAGCAGAAACATGGGCATACCCTAATCCCAGGATAACACAACATTGTGCTCAGGCACCTTCACCGTGAATTACAATAATTTTATGTACAGTGTGAGAAAATTGAAAATTAGCCTCTTAAGCATCATTAGGACATTCTTAATTGCCACTATGCAGTGCATCTCCCGGCATTAATGCTTCTATACATCACTTTTTAACTATGGAGCTTTTTCTAGAGCTTTTGCTGTGGGATATTCTACTGAAAGCTTAATTTAGGTGTGAATTCGACTATTGATTCGAAAGAGAATTACTAAAGCAAACAAAATGAAAAATTGGAACAAGGGTTAAATTTAAAAAGCACTGAGAGATACATGCATGGTAATCCAATAATTTTTAAAATTAAAACTTTTTTTTAATAAATTTACGAGATCTTTTAATTATGAGGCAATTCTAACTTGTGATTGATTAATCAACCTTTAATCATCTAACAGTGTTTTCTTTAATACACGATAAAAAGTTGTAAGGAAATATTTTCTAAGATAATTGTGATCCAATAAAGTCGAAAAACCATCAATTCTTCATTAGGGAAGACTGGGGCAAAAAGTCACAAAACGAATATTTTATTTTTTTAGAAGCTACCCGAGCACCTCCAAAATCTCTAATTAGCACAGTTTTATAGGAAATTTACCGCTCTAACTCTGTGAAAGCCATTTTCCTCTATTTTGTAAGGAAATATATTTATCGAGCCATTTTGTAAAATGTAATTTTGTGATCATTCTCAAAAATACTGGGGCAAATAGTATCAGGCATAAGATACTATCACATTTTGATTCGCTTTATTACGGGATTCCGTAAATTTAAGTAAAATACCTAGATTACATATCTTCATAGTAAATTTCTTCTTCTACACCTTTGTAAAACACCGTTTTCTCTATCTGTGCGAGAAAAGCGCATTTTAAGCTATTTTACAAAAACAAACACACAAAAAACTGCAAATCGTTTGACCAATGCAAACAACAAGCGGCAACACATAGCATTGACGTTTCTTTTCACCGTGGGACATCATATATTGTTTCGGTTTTTGGTACTTTTGGTTCCATATAGCTTTTGTTACTTTTTACCCCAAGTGGTTGATTTTAATAAAAGGATTTCTGGAGAAAAGAATCTTTGTAAAATTCTAAAATAGATAGCGGATTTGTATTCAAAGAATATCCAGATAATTTGGGAAATATTCACCAGTGCATCAAATTTAATATAAGTAGCTAATAATTGATATCTTCTGCACGGAAAATATTTCAAAAATATGGCTAAAAATTTCGATATTTTTTATTTCTAAATTTCTTGTTCAAATTCTAAAAATCTTACGACGTTAAAGAAGACTTATGGCGGCTATGGAAACAAATGTAAGCCGCTATCTTATTTATCGATTTGTGACTTTTTGCCCCAGTCTCCCCTATCTCTTTTAGTTTAGGTGCTAGGTGACAAAATATAAAAATTTTTTGACACTGGTTTTGCCGCTAAAATTCACATTTTTACTTTTTTCAAATTTTTTAAATAAAATATACAAAGTAGAATGACATATCTTTCAGTAAAAAATAAATTTATTTTAGTCAGATAACTCTAAATCGGTATTTTTCTTGAAATTTGAAATGAGTTTATTTGCACAAATATTTCTTGTTGCTTTTTCTCTGACCTGTCACACAAAACTGGGGATAGCAACTAAAGGAAGAGTCGAAATGAGTTCAAACTTTCGAAAGATGTTAGTAAGACTATTACATTATAATCACTTTTAAATAAATAAAAACTTTGCAATTGCAATAAATGTGATTTTTGTGAAGACCGTCTTGAGACGGTCTTACCTGATAGAGGGTTAAAATGTGTTCTGAATTCTCCATTAAGAATGATTAATTTTAAATTGTATAATATATTTAAAGATGAGAACTTCAGATAATCCACAACATATTTCACAGTAATTTTATTTATTTATTTATTTTTTTGAATTTTAAATGTATTCACAAACACTTATATGAGTTGAAAAGCGCATTTTTCATTTTAATAAGCTAATTTGTTAAACTTTATTAATTTAATAAAAAACACTTCGAAAAAGCGTTTTAATTTCAGATATACAATATAGATATACGCTTTGTCGCATAGCCAATTAATGTGAAATCAGGCAATTAAAAATTTAATAGTTATAGTACGATACCGTAAAAAAGTGATAGCAAATTGTTCCAGCTTTGCGGAATGCTCGAACTTACGAGATACAGCTCATCGCGAATTAGTTTTTCGCATGATCTTTTGGTGCTTACTGGTCTTCAAGTGATAAAATTAATTCATAAATCACAAAAGCATTTGAACATCATAAAATTGGTACGTAACCGATTCATTACCGATGAAGACCGATATAGCCGGGTTGAGAATGTCAATACCGTTCCAAAAAATCCAAATTTAACCAAATCAGTTGAAAAATGAGTCCTCCAAATTGGTTGACTTGACCTTAAATAATTCAAAATGGCGAATTTTTTGGTCGTACGTATGTTTGGACTAAATGTTCACCAGAACTACCTCTAAAACATATTCGAAAATTATTGAAAAAGCTTGGGCCAATTTTGAGAAAAACCGGGAAAACATGGTTTTTAGGGGATGTAAAATTATTCAGAAATCGGTACTTAACCGGTTCATTGCCGATGAAGGCCGTTGCAGCCAGGTCCGAACTTTCAATACCTTTCCAAAGAACCCAAATTTAATCAAATTGGTTGAAAAATGGGCTTTCCAAAATAGTTAACCTTCTATAATTCAAAATAACCAATTCGGTCATAGGTATGTTAGACCGAAATATTCGCCTGGACTACCTCTAAAAAATATCCGAAAATCATTGAAAAAGTTTGGGCCAATTTTGAGAAAAACCGAAAAAGCATGGTTTTTAGGGGATGGAGGGGGATAGGAAAAAGAGGGGAAAAACGTCAAGAGCTATTGTTTTTTTATTGGGGGTCATCGAAGACCTGAAGTCGATATTTCTGAGCGTTTAAGCTCCAGAAAAGCGACAAGTTGAAAAAAATACGTGCTCTCTCTTTGAGTTCGAGCAATAAAAAGGGTTGGGACGTTCCGCGCAGGAAGGGTTATCAAGAACACTACCCAAGAGAAAAAATTTGGACTTTTCAAAACGTTCAAATGCGAGAACTACATCACCCTTCTGTAAATTTAAGCTCTAGCTCTTACTTAAATTTGCTCTTACATTAAGATATACCATTTAATTCCCCTTCAACTCATATAAAATATAAAACTTTTTATTTCTTTTCCAATCCTTCGAAACCTAGGATAAAATATATACCGCAGAATTCACGTTTTATATTTTTTGTATAATTTATATAATCGTGTTATACACAAATTTGTATTTAGTTAGACACATGAATTAAATAAATATGAAATTTAATCCAATTAAAATTAAGCAGTCCCAATATTTATTTGCACTTACATGGTTACTGATAATTTTAAAACACTAACATACTATATTTGTACACATAACACCTATTAAAAAATAATAATCCCAGTTTATTTAAACTGAAAAAAACCTGAAAATTAATATTGAATTATTTTATTTAATAATTTGGTAATTACCTTACTGCATTTAATCTTCATTATTATTTTTTTTTTTTTCAATTAAGCATAATGTGAGGTATTTACCTATGACAATAACAGAACACAACTGTGTTATGAACAGACTGTATTGGGCTAAGATCCTCAGTAAAATACCTGGGATAAATAAGAAACACGCCTGATAAATCCCTTTCAATGCAATATCTGGTAGCACAATGTACCTGGAAATAGATAATATACCGTGAGCCTTATCCCGCTCGAACGGCGAAAATCCAACGTCGACGGAATGCACAATTCCTCCAGACCAATTTCCACACGGAAAAACCAATTGAATGGCCCAACACTGGGCCAGATTTGACAACAATAGGAATACACAATTCCCAAAGACAATTTCAAACACAGATCCAGAACTCGATGTCTAACAGAAGACGAGAATTTTCTGGATTTCCACAGCACCAATGAAAAATGCGTCCTTTCACAAAGAATGCTTTATTTCAAGAGAGCTTTTTTCACTAGAGTTGCCAGAAGGGCAGATTTCTCGCAGTCTTGCCTGAAGGGCACAAACACAAAAATATGGCGGTGTCCCAAAATGGGACACAGTGGTGAATTTGAACTGACAGTTCAAAGTAAACAAAGAGACTTTCCCACACATAACTTGTTTATAAAGTAAAGTTCTTGTAAACAGTTTAATCACATCAGAATCGCAGGTAATTTATACACAATTGTATTAAAATATAAAATCATTGTTGATGAAATACATACAATATTATCTATCTAATTTTAGATTATTTTAATTATTACTAAATAATATATTTTAATTTGAGTATTAAATGTAGCATAATATAGTTATTTCATCAGATATAGATAGATTCTGGATATAGAATATTCATCTTTTTTAATTACCTCTTTCTGTTATCACGAAAGTCCATAAGTGAGGGTGGGACAATTTCAAGGCAGTTTTTTTGCAATAAAAAAATTATATCTGGAAAATGTGCTGTATATTTTCTAATATTCAATGCCCAAGAGAAAATAACTGGACTTGCTAGCTTGAATGAATATAATTCATTAATATTTGGCAAATGAGTTTTGTAGAAAATTTCAGGAACGTGAAATGCCCCACACTCCCCTGATATAAAACGATGGTAGGGGAGACCGGGGAGGTTTGGGACAGGGGTAGTGTGGGACAAGGCGATTTTTTCAATTAATTTTTGAAATAAATGGGATTTAACCATTACTGTATCGTAGCCAATATTAAGATGTATCTTGACTAAAAGAATGGATATCCTTAGTTTTATTGTTTTAATTCTATGAACATTTTTTTAAAAATTGATAAAAATCGTATATTTTGACGTCTCAGTTTTCCTCTTTGTATTTTATATCAGCGATGTATAATCAAAACTTTTTTATCTCATTTGGCAGCAGTGTAATCTGAGAACATATTTTTATAAAAGTTTCAGAGATTATATGCTCTTGTTTTTTACTTAAAGGTTTTAAATACCAAAACTATCCACGGGGATGTTTGGGACACCTGAAAGGGGATGAATGGGACGTTGATTTTCGACAAGATTGTACGTGATATGCAATTGTTTATTGTCAAAATGAAGAGTAATGTCCATTTTCTACTGAAAATCTCCCTCTTGTGCAAAGTTTATCAGTGCAGCAGATTTCTATAACTACAGGGGCAATTAAACCATCATTGTCTTGGGAATCAATAATTCCTTCTCAGAGGATATTCGATCTTTGCCCAATCTGGTTAAAAACTATTTTTTTCAAAAATTTCTCGAACTAGTTCTCCAGAGAAGGCAAGGTGAGAGCTAATTCAGTGAAATATTGAGAAAACAGGTACAATGCAGTTGTCGTAAAATCAAACAGGAATCCTTCAATGAGTTCAAAACTAAGAGTTGCAAGAAAATCTACTCGCCTGTGGAATTTGATAATCATGATTGCAATATTTAGAATAAAAAAAAGAAAAGAAAGGTAGATGGAAAATAAGAAGAAAATACTTTAAATAAGTGATTGACAATAAATGACTCTACTGTACAAATAAAATTGATATTAATTTCTAAGTGTAAATAAAAGATGAAACATTTTTATTTCTATCAGAAATATTTTTAATATGGTATTTAAAATTAATTAACGTGTTCCAGAAATACAAATTATGCGAGAAAAAACGTGTCCCAAACATCACCTTTTGCGTCCCATACTGCCCCACGTCGGGGAGGTTTGGGACAAAGTGTCAAGTAAAATGTTTTATCTTCTTCAAGAAAACTCATTTGGTTTCGAAGTTCTATCGAGTACTTTTTATAAAGTCAATACCCATAAGTATCCCATAGACCACACAAAATTGTAATACACTATCGTGGGTTTTTGGGATACTGTCTCAAAGTCAAAACATGAAAAAGTGTCCCAAACCTCCCCGGTCTCCCCTACTTGCTTTTCAGTTATCATTCAAATGATCAAATCCAAATTATCGTATGACCTTTTCCTAATGTAAACATGATCGTTTTGTTCATTGGAGAATTATTCGTTCATTCATTTTCTACCGCTTATCTTTATCGAAGTCGCAGGCTTAGAACACTCAAACTAGCAGTCCACATCTCTTTATCCTCGGCCACTTTAGAAAGATATTCACGTTCGGTTCCCAGGTGCTCCAAGGCATTATCCTTGAAGTTTTTTTTCTTAATAAACTGTGCAGGAATTTCGAACTTTTTCTTATTATCTCTTATTATTTTCTATTTTTTTGAGTTTGATACCAATCATTTTCCAAATTATTTATTACTTTAATATTATTTTGTTTCAGCTCTCGTAAATAAGAAAACGGTTGTGGCCATTTAATGATTAGATCTTTGATTAACTTATTTATATTCTTAATAAATACGAAATTGAACAGATTTTTAGCAGTTTACTTGGCCGTGAGTTTATCGTGAAAAGGTTCTTTTTAGTGAGTTGAAATTGTTAGATCTCGAGAATCAACAAAACATATATTTTAACCAGCAAAATAATACCAGTTATTATAAAATTAATAAATGAATAATAATTGAACAAATATTTAAAAATCTTGTAGTAACGTGTTCTTCCTTAAATTAGAAAAAAAATATTGAGTGAGATCCTTGGTATTCGTATCTTTATAGGATAGGTATAGGATAATATCTTTGTTATCCTTTTTTATTCGACATACAATCTAAGAAAAAATCGTAACTTCTCTATTGAAAAACTATTTGCAATTATTTTCAAAAAAAGCGCAAATTATGAATGGGAATTTTTAAATATTACAGGTATATATTGATATGAATCCAATAATCCTTGTCAAATTTCTAAAAAAAAAGAGACTTCAATGGAAATTGGTTTGTTGTTAAAAAAAATCTCTGAAAATTTACTTTAGCATTATTTGACAATTTTCAGAAAATTTATACAAAACCACAAAAAAATGAGAAAATCTTTATACGTATAAATTCGTAAATTGAATTGGTGCAAATGCAAAGGGCTTTCAAAAAGTTCTGCTATCGAACATAAATTCGCTATTGATCATAATTGTTTTTTAACCATTTATGAAATCTTGTTTTTTTTTGGATTTTCAATGCTTCATATATAGAGTAAAATGAGGTAATTTGGAATCATTTACAATTTGGGACATTTGAGATTTTCTCATTGGTTTAGATGAGCAAAAAGAAACAGCTTTTCTTCCTTTTGAATCTCTAAAATAGTGAGAAAATCTTAAATATTCCAAATTGTAAATGGTTCCAAATTACCTCATTTTACCCTACTTCCTTTTTCAATATTTTTTCCATGGTTGCCAGCGGTATATGCGTCCCACGGACCATTTGACCACAGCTATGTCGCGGATTTCGTTCACTTTGCTTTTCCACTTTAACGCCGATCGAAAGCCAATGAAACAATTTTTTTCAATTCTCTACGTCCTCTATCAAAGCGTTTTAGTACAATGATTATCTCAGTATCGAGTTATGCTTAGATAAGGGACTCTCTTGTTGAACAGTGGATTTAAAGTTACCTCACAAAGAAAAACACTTCTTCAATCCTACCAAGAGCTTTCGGTTCTCGATTTGCTTCAGTGGTCGACTAAATGTTTTTCGTACTTTCTAAGGATCCTTATTTTGTATGGAGTTTGAGAATACCACTTTCAAGTTTTGTGAAGATTTTTTTAGAAAACAATTTTCACTGATTTACAACATAATTTTAGTAAATTTTCTTGAGGTACGGGCTTAAATGTGATGTATTTTGGCGCTTTTTATTAATCTTCACAGAATAACGATCCTTACAAAGGACAGAAAAAAAACAGAGATTACAACAGAGAGACTGTAACTAATTTTAAAGTATTTTAAAATTAAATAATCAGCAAATTCAAATACATTTTTAACATTATATACAGGATTATTAAGAAAGAAGATTTTCTGAAAAATTTTAATGCAATGACCCAGATTACAAGAAGAACGAATATGAGAGTAAATGAAATTAACCCTGACCGAAATTAATTTAGTTAAACAACCAATCCTTGGTAAAATGATTTCTCTCAGTGTTGAACCTTCAGGATTTTCCAATTTTCCCCATGCAATCCGAAAATAGATTTTGAAAATCACTTTTTCTCAATCATTGTCAAAACTAATTGAATTTCCGTGCAGTTTGTAATTGCAGAGAATATTTCCGCTCATATAAATCTCTTCCAATAATTTTTCATTAATTCTCAAATTGATTAATACAAACACTAAACTCATGGAGTGCAAACAATTTTTAGCGAAAGCATTTGCCAAGAGAAATTTGATATATTTTCCTCACTAATCCCTTTCAAATTTTTGTTTTTTTTTCGAAAGTAATGTTGAAATCTCATATAAATTTGTTTTATTAAATGATACATATTTCCATCGAACGCTGTTGAACAATTTAATTCTATTATATGCTTTTAGTGAGGCGTTTAGCTTAGGGCAAAAAACGCTTTCAAATTTGAATAGCTTTCAATCCTCGGATTATGTAAACTTGGGATAAAAGGTCATTTCAAGCTAGGAAGCTTCCTATTTATTTCAAAATAATATTTGTTGCCTTTTTCTTCGAAAATACATTTGCAAATAAATATAAAAGCTAAAGAATTCTTTTTGATTTTTTTATTGTGGTACAACAAAATGCTTCATAAATAATGCACTAGAATTCACAAGAGGCATAACAAAGATGTCTCGTATATTGAATTTGGTGGTATATAAGTCTATTGGATGGGCAAATGCATCTTCTATTCTACCTTCAAAAGAAAGTGTCTTGTTTACACAGATGATTCCCCAAGAGACAAAATTTTCCCCCATGGCGAGCTTCTGCAGAGCTTCCACTTAATATTTTCAAATGCATTTACCCTTTTCCTGTATTTGCTGTCGTATTGCATTATTTTTCACATAGCCATTCCACTTTTGTAAGTTAGGGGTCTCCAAGATATTCATTGCACACATACCCCAGAATTTAGAGCATCTTTCGAGGCTTCATTTGTCATCAAACAATTCAACAAACTCCCTGGTGCAATCATTCCACTCACAAATGCTGATTCCATCCAAGAAAAGCTCCAGGAAGAATTTCCATTGAACGAGGTTAAAAATTCTCCATGGAAAATCACACAAATCCTCCCCAAGAGAGATTTTCAGCTCGCGTACCATTGACACAAACATTCATACAACCGTAAAAATATGAATTTGAATAAAACTGCACGGTACTTTTCTTCAATATGTAACATACATAAGTTTTCCACTGTTTGCCCCAGCACCAAAAACGCATTCCATCCACGAATCTGAGATATTTACTTGTGTCACTGCAGAGATGTGCTCGAAGGTGTCGGTTGGCTTTTCCTCATGCAGACTTCTTTTTTTCAGTGCTTTTTGTTGGACTTTTCATCTTCGCGCCACTTTGCATATTTCCCATTTACCTAGGAGTATCTCTCTTCCCTTGTATAACTCCCTTTTTCGCCAAATTTTCCACGCCCTTTTTGCCTTTTTTTTCCTCCCAGCAAAAATTCACTCCAAGAGCAAGCTTCGAAAGCTTCCTACAATTGAAAATGCTTCAAGAATGGATATTTTCTGGAAAGTTACGATGCAAGTGTACATTGTGATAGTTTTGCATGTAAATTTATGCTGAAATATATTGAAAATTTAGTGTAGAGACTTATTTTTCATAATTCTATAAAATACTTCTCATATTAGAAATTTCTGAGTAATGAAATTGATATTTTTAGGTATAAGGCTTATGTAAATTAAATATTACTTCGAATACTGTATCTGACGCAGTTGTATATTCTCTTCAGTTTCTTCCGGTGTTCGTCAGAGGATTGCCTTCTTCTCACATCAAAGACTAAAAGTTTTTCTCCAAAGCTTTCAACCCTCGGTATGGGTCTTCCTCAGTGGGTCAATTATAGTCTTTCAAAAGTTGCTTTCTTAGGTCATTTTTGAGAAATTTTAGTTAGATTTTGTTTTTCTGACCACAAGGATTTTTTTTAATATCACATCGTATTCAAGTTGAAGCACAACTTCTTACCTTTCCAACGGATGCTCATTTATTAAGTTCTGAACACTAGAACTGGAGGAATAATTGATAATATGAGACAAAACAGCAAAAGAAAGAAAATGTGACGTAGGGTAAGTGTGCCAAATTTCGGCATAGTTGCAGGCAAGCGACAAAGTTTCAAGTTCAAAATGTAATATTTTTAATATAAATTGAATATTTTTGTTACTCTTTTATAAGGAGTGTTGCTTGGAACCTTGCAGACAGTTTATCAGTTTTATTTTCTCTAAAATCATTCTTATTACATTTTAAAATGAATAAAAATGTAGACATAGCATTGGTGGCCTATTTCGGCCACCTTCATTCTCATAGTTCCTTGCCCTTTCAGAATTTTTTCAATGTCTTTTTCAGATTATCTTGCTCGTCGAAGCGACATTTTTTGTTATTTTTTTGCATTGTACAATCTCAAGAGTATCCTAAAACTAAAAATTCATGGAAATTCGAGGAACAAAAAATATGTCCGAAATTGCAAGCTGGCCGGAATTTGGCACACTTACCCTATAGGAGCAAAATCAAGAACAGATTCTTGATTAGAAGACTCGACTCTACTAAACGTACTATATGAGATCCGTGTAACGAAAATTGTGTTGTGTAGTGTTATTTTCAATCACCCAATTTTAGCATTTAGGGTAAAAGCTCATAATTTTGGACAGTCTGCTTATAAGCATCAATGTTACAAGTTCTAAGTGCGATATTTTCAATACTAATTGATTTTTTGTTACTCGCTTTTCAAAAGGGGTTGTCTAGAAACTTGGCTAGTTATTTATCGTCTTTTTTTTTTACTAAAAATCTGTTTTAATACGTTTAAAAATGAATTGATATGTAGAGGTGAATTTGACTCTAATTTTGGACAACTTTGTTGTATATTTGGACAGCTCATTCACCGCAATAAGATGCCCATTGTTCTCCAGTTCAAGAACCAATCTTATCTAGTCCTCTTCCTGTTTATGTAAGGGAACCGTAGAATGTCACAAGAAGCCCAGAAATTTTCTATATCATTCACTAAAGTGAATTGACTTCGGTAATCCAAGTGCTCGCGGATTCGTTCATTCCCTGGCCTTTCCGGGAGCCTTTTAAAACTTTTCTCACTACATCTCGTTCATAGAGATTATGCTCCTTTGCTTCTCCAGGTATTTATACAACCTAGTCGTCACAAAAGCTAAAACTTCACGAAATTTCGAGAGAAAAACACCTGTCCAAAATAAGGACTATCACCTGACTGGTGAATCTCTTAGAAAATCTCCCATTTTTCACACGAAAAATGTAATTCACAAGGCAAATCTCACTTCAGGTCAAATGTACAAATCACCATTAACGTGAATCAACACAATATTTAATGAATATTTAATAATATCGGGCACTCAATGGGTCAAGTGATAGAGCACTCGCTCTATGATGCAAGTGTCCCGGGTTCGAATCCCCTTTAGGTCACCAGGAATTTTTTTGGCGTTAAAGGTGTCCGGATTGCATCCAATTAGCTTCACTGGACTTGATTCCACGGGGCATGGGACTGACAACCTCATCCCGTACAAGAAAAAATAATAATGCAAGTCTAGAAATCCCCTTGTGGGAAGACCTAGTTCCTCCATGGAATGTTGTGTCAATATTATTATTTTTATTAAGGCAAAAAACAAACGAACAATAAAAAATTCAAAATGGGCAGTAAAAAATTAAAAATGAGCAGTAAAATATCTAATTATGGTCAGTAAAAAACTGAAATCTTTACAAAAATGGGTCTAATTTATATATTTAGCATTTAAAATTGTTAGAGATGGAATGAAAAATCCTTTATTTTCCCTTTGCCAAAACTTGGACGATAATATCACTCTTTCAATTTTTTTTTTATTACTACTCAATTGTAACTTTTTACTGCTCATTTATACAATGCCTTTTTATTAATAATATCACTCAAAAAAGCGAGGAAAAATTGTTAGTATTTCACCACAGCTAAATAAGACTGAAGTAAAAACGAAGTTCTGTCATATTTCTCGTAAGCAATTGCTCTCACTGAATTTTCAACAAAGCAATTTTAACTCAAATCATATTCAAAATTTAACTTATTTAGTGTTAAAATCTTCGAAAAATAACAAATATTTACCAAATCAAATATTGGAATAATTTTAATCAATTTGTTTTTATTATCCAATTTTAAACACACAGTGTCCAAATTTAGAAACTGGACAAAATTATGAGCCCTTCTCCTAATTAAAATTACTATTTTTACAAAATAATTTGTACCATCATCAACGTTTGTTACCTAATGGGAAATGTTCCACAAACTTTTACTACTAATTCACTATTGCCGAACTTTAATACCAATCTAATCAAAATTTAACAATATAACCTAAATTAAACATTTTATTATTCAGAACAAAATCTGGAAATAATAAATGTACATTAAGCAAACTTTTTCTAACACTTCAAACGCATTTGAATTTATTTAAGAGCAACTTTCGAAACTCTCTAAAAGTTCTTGAGATGATTACGAGTTAGCCATTCTCTTAATATATCCACAGTGATAACGCCAATGAGAAAGTGCAGAATTCATGTGAAAAAATCGCTAAAAAAAAGAATTCCCCGGTTTTTTTGGCTCTTCGCATGGAAGGCAAAAACTTTCTCCATTTTCATGATTTTTACTAAAATTGAAATGCTCAAAACTTTTTGTTGTAATCTCCATTGCAGAATGCATCTCCAATTCCATCAAGCTCATTCTTTTCTGCAGCACTTGCGATAAGAGCAGATTAGTTTTAAAAATAATCTCAAAATGCTCTCTCGCCGGATGGCTGAATTCGCGTGATTTATAGCAGTTGTCGGGCTTTTTTTGGGGGTGGCAATGAACAAAAATGGGACGAGGTGATAAGAATCTTAGTGGTAACTTTTAATTAAATCATCTAATTGAATTACCAAGTCAACAATGGGAGTGAGATAGAAAATCCCTATCTCTCATTCGATGGCCACATGAATCCCCATTGTTTCCCAGTGATTTATTCACGATGACACTGGGTTAATTCTTGACTGACCAGCGATTCTCCACCCAAACCCTACAAGGTTTCGCGATTCTAGGGGAGTTAATTCTGTGGTCGATGATTTGCAACTCTACACATGTCACAGGCTATGCAAACGGCTGTTTGGCGTCATCTTCGTGCCGAGTATTTGCTGACATGGTGCAAAATTATGCAAGTACCATCCCATCTTTTCGACTCACACATCTATTTTCCACCAAGCATACAATTGACCAAATCGTATCATCTGGTGCCAACCACTCCGCTTCTTGTCTATAATCCAGCCTCCGATGCAGCCGGTCAGTTAATTTCACGTTCACGTTGATTAATTGATTTTGGATTTAGCACCGAATCCCGATGCACAGGATTGCAAACAGTCACAGCTAGTTTAGGATCAAAGCTATTTGTAAAATCTCAGGAAAAGTTTACACAAGTTTACTTGAAAACATTGTGCTCATTTTTAATTCTTTTGTTCTTAACCCTTTTAGGCCGATATGTCGCAGAGATTACCTATGAGAAAATTACACTTTAGTGGGGGGAAGCTCTTATAATTTATTTACCCAGGCATTCGACTTTGAGATATTTGTGTCCCACAATAAATTCAGATAACACAACACAACAAACAAGGCATTTCTTTAATTCTAGTACTTATAAGGATTAGGTTTACCGATCGGACTGGATTCGAATGAAACCGATGAAACTGATTAAAAAAAAAAAACAATGAAACGCCTAAAAGCTAACCCTGAAAATCCAACTAAGTTGGATTGTATGTATTTCTTACCTATATGGACAATTAGAACCTACATAGCCAAGAACATTAGAGGTTTTGCTTTGCGGAGTACTCGAACTCACAAGAAAGAGCTCTCTGTAAAATATTTATTAATTTATTTTGATGTACTTGGCTATTTCAGCCATTTTTGTACCGTGAAAAATGTTCGTCCATTCAGACGCTTGAATCATTTGCTCCGGACAGGACTCTAACTCAGAACTGTGACAGTCGAGCCAGGGTTCACACTGCCCAAGAGCCGAACGCTCTTACCAATTACACCACGGACCCCGTCTCCGTGAAGTAACTTTTTGCTTGGTTGAATTGATCCATAAACTAAAAAAAAATTATCGATGATACTAAATAGGTTCAGTACCGATCAAGACCTATGCACCCGGGTTCAAAATTTCAATACCTTTCCAAAAAATCCAAATTTAACAAAATCGGTCAAAAAATTTACCCTCTAAAATCATTAACAATTTGACTTTCAAAAATTCAAAATGGCGACTTTTCCGGTCATACGTATCCGTATGTATAGACGAAATGTTCGTCTGGGCTACCTCTAAAACATATTCTAAAATAAGAGAAATCGACGGAGCCGTTTTCGAAATAAACCAAAGAAAACATGGTTTTGGGGGGAAAGAGGATAAGAGAAAAAGGTAATAAAGACCGTCCGAGAGATAATGTTCACTTTTGAGGGGGGGGTCATCAGGATCAGATGTCGATAGGGGGAAATGGGGCACTTTTGAAAGTGGGTCACCTTTGAAATTGGGATTTTTCACCTATTTTTCATTAAAATTCAGTTTTATTATATGGCTCAGTTCCGTTTAAACCCAAGAGAAAAATCTTAATTTCAAAGGTGCCCCACTTCACCCTCTCTGTTACCATTTGACCAGCTCGGGAACAAAAACATCTAGAGATAATGTTTTTTTTTTATTGGGGATAATCGAAAACCGGTAGTTAATTACTTTTACCGTTTAAGCTCCAAAACGGGGAAAGGTTATGAGTTGAGTGAGTTTTGAGTTCTAGCGGTAAAAAAATGGAACTATGAAAAAATATGGAAGTTCTTTATTAATTGAGTGAAAAATCGATTAAAATTTTGCTTCTTACTCTTTTAAACTGAAATAAGATATATTTGTCTCTTTCTGACAAATAAAAATTTAAATTTTAATTTTATTTTCAATTTAAATTTCAATTTTCTTTTGACAGAAAGGGACAGCTAAAATGATTTCTGTTTGAAAGAGTAAGAGGTAAAATTTCAATCGGTTGAATTTCACTCAATTGAAAAGGTGTGCCAGCGCCATTACGTTTGAGTTTAAAGATTTACTATATAGAAAATAGCTGAATATTTCTAAAAAATATCCTTGGTTCCTACAACCTTCTACTTTGTGATTAGGGGAGACTGGGGCAAAAAGTCACAAATCGAAAAATTCAAAATTCAATATCTTCGAATGTAAAAAAGATACCGGCTCAAATTTTTTTCTATAGATAGCCTCCATAGGCCTTCTTCAATGTCGTAAGTTTCTTAGAATTCGAACAAAGAATTTAGAAAATAAAAAATAT
The DNA here is from genome assembly GCF_024763615.1 of Phlebotomus papatasi. Classification (NCBI taxonomy): domain Eukaryota; kingdom Metazoa; phylum Arthropoda; class Insecta; order Diptera; family Psychodidae; genus Phlebotomus; species Phlebotomus papatasi. The sequence continues at coordinate 16,850,705 of NC_077222.1, forward strand.
CAATTTGCGATTTTCCAATCGTCTTTGAAGAGTTAAGCGATGGAATAAAAGAAAAGCTTACGAAAAACAGGTGTACAAAGTCACTCTTGGTGCGCAAAGTGCGCAAAGTCACCCCTATTCACTGTAATCAAATGCTGTAAAAAAATATTGAAATTCGCAATAATTTTAAAGTTCAATGAAAAATCATGAAACACATTATATTTTAGCTTTTAGGCTCCCGCTTAATTATCAACCGTGAAAAGTTTTAAATGCCTGAAAATTTTCAATCAATTCAATCATGATCAATTATTGTTCTTTAATTCATGATTACAGGTCATTTTTAATAATTAATTCTGATAATTTAATTAATAATTATTATAGTTCTATATGGACTCACTCAATTGCCCAGTGACTTGTATAAATAAGTAAATAATTAATTAAATATAGGGTAAGTGTGCCAAATTTCGGCATAGTTGCATGCAAGCGTCAAAGTCTCAAGTTTGAAATGTAATATTTTAAATACAAATTGATTTTTTTTATTCTTTCTTCTGAAAGAGTGTTGCATGGAACCTTGTAAAGAGTTTACCGTCTTTATTTACTCTAACATTCTTAATACATTTTAAAATTAATAAAAATATAGACATAGCTTTGGTACCTTATTTCGGCCACCTTCATTCTCATAGTTCCTTGCCCTTCGGGAATTCTTCCAATATCTTTTTCACGTCATCTCGTTTGCCGTAGCTACATTTTTTGTTATTGTTTTGAATTGTATAATCTTTAGAGTACGTAAAATCTAAAAGTTCATGGAAATTCGAGGAACAAAAAAGGTGGCCGAAATTGCAAGCTGGCCGGTATTAGGCACACTTACCCTAATAATAAATACTTTAATAAAATATTTTAAAACATGTAAGCGAACAATGAGATATAATTCCCTCCTATTTTATTATTATAAATACTTCTACCATTTTTTTGTAATTCCATCCTTTTTAATAAAATCGACACCACAACAACAGCACAACAAAAGATTGCAAAGTTACAACCTACAAAACTTTTAGCAATTTTACTTAAATTTTAAATTAAATTATTGATTTCATTTTCATTACACAAACGCTTCCAAGAGTTTTCTTTGAAATTTTAATCCTTTTTGAAAAAGTTTGAAAGAAATTTAATTGTAGCACCTGAAAAATCATAATCTTGGAGAAATTAATAATTCAGAAAAAAAGTAACTTTTCCGTACAAAAAAGTACTTCCCTTTTGAGGCTGGTACTCTTACGTTATTGTTAAGTGTAAGCTCCATGGTTGTTGGTAAGCTTGAAACTAGGGCATGTTGAATTGAAAGTTTTGTGTGCGAATTTGTGCGATTGATATTGTGGCAATGGCGTGATTTATCGCCGAGTGAAATTCAATATTGTATCACCTGTGCGAAGAAATGCAATCAATCATCAGCCAATGTGCTCCAGCAAACTGCTATAATCAGGAGCATATAGGGAGGGCAATTAGAAAAGAATGTTGAGGATGGGTATTATATTGTTAATTGAGTGCTGTTTCGGGGTTTACACAATTGCGTGGGTGAATGTAATTAAAAATACCTGTAGACAAATAATTATGGAGGCATGTTGCGATATTACTGGCGGTAATACTCTCAGTTGTTGTTCCAGAGCAAATATCCCAAAATGTGTGTGTGTGTGTGTGTGGGGAAATGAGGGGGTAGGGGGTGCAAGTGAAACAGTTTAATTCTTGTTTAATTATTCATTTGCCCGGGTGTATATTCGCAGAAACTGTATACGACAGCATATGTAATGGCGGGTACATTTTCGCGATCCTCGTAGCATAATATTCTGTATTTGCATATGTACACATTCTCTCTGTCACAAGTCTGATTGCGTTTTTGGGTGGATGCTGCCGATTTTTCGGCTGGATTAATAATACAAATGACAGGGATGATAGAGGGTGGAAAGTTCACTAACACACACACTGTCTGCCATATCCAAACATTTCAACTATTTCTATATGACAAAAAGCATCATGAGATTTTTGACATACTCCGCTTAAAAAATGATAAATCGGTAAATAATTATTTTCTTATCATATTTCACTCAATTCCAAAGTGAGAGCTATTAGGGGAGACTGGGGCAAAACGTCACAAAATGGATATTTTTTTTTTTACAAGCTACTCGAGCGCTTCAAAAATTTCTAATTAGCGAAATATTATAGGAAATTTACCGCTCTATAACTTTGTGAAAGTAATTTTACTCTATTTTGTAAAGAAATACGTTTATCGAGCCAATTTTTAAAAGGTAATTTTGTGACCATTTTTAAAAATGCTGGGGCAAATAGTACCAGACATTGGGTATTATCGTATTTTGATTCGCTTCATTACAGGCTTCCGTAAATTTGTAAAAATACCTAGAGGACATATTTTCATAGAAAATTTATTCATCTACACCTTTGTAAAACGCCGTTTTCTCTGCGAGAAAAGTGAGAAAACGAGAAAAGCACTTTTCAAGCTATTTAAAAAAAGAAAAATATAAAAGACTGCATCGTTTGACCAATGCAAACAACAAGTGGCGAGACATGGCAATGACGTTTCTTTTCGTCGTGAGACATTAGAAATTACTTCGCTTTTTTGTTACTTTTTGCTCTATACCTTTTGTTACTTTTTACCCCAAGTGGCCATTTTTAATAAAAGGATTTCTGGAGAAAAGAACCTTGGTGAAATTCTAAAATAGATAGCAGATTTGTATTCAAAAAATCCAAATTATTTAGAAAATATTCATCAGTGCATCAATTTTGGAAAATAAAGGTAATAATTGTTATATTTTGCAAGGAAAATATTTCAAAAATAGGGCTAAATATTTCGGTATTTTTTATTTTCTAAATTCCTTGTTCGAATTCTAAGAAACTTACGACATTGAAAAAGGTCTGGCTATATATAGAGAAAAATTTGAGCTGCTATCTTTTTTACCTTGGAAGATATTGAATTTTGAATTTTTCGATTTGTGACTTTTTGCCCCAGTCTCCCCTACGTTGTGCACTTCTGTTAAAAGTTCCTTTGCTCTGAATTTAGTAATTTTTATTATATTTTATATATATGTTTCATCGAACTTTAAATTTAAAATATTAAATCCAAAATAAATTAACAAATTTTTGTTTTTCCAGTTGAATTTTAAAAGTTTTGGGTTTGTTATAATGGTAAATATGGTAAATTATTTTCTTTTAAATTTTGAAACAACAACACTTCATAAAATCAATTTCAAAACCTTTAAATACTTGTATAAAATTGTTGAAATAGGCAGGTTTAGTTGGCAGAGTGGTGTACAATTTACACATAATTTCCAATTGTCTCCCCTAGGTATTTTCAATATACGAGTAAGCTTTTTGCTGTACTTGCATAAATAATTTAGTATGAATACAGATGGATTGTTTGTCTAATACTTTGCTAATTAAAATCCTATAAAATGCATTTGATTTCAACAAACAAGCTGCCTCGAGCATATTTGTTAACAATTAAGCAAATATATTGACTATTAATAGCTTCAAGGCTGATTCAATCACCTATCTACCATAATCTAGCATAAATATTTAGTATAGCAGAATTTTCTGATAGAAGAGATTCTGCACAAAATTAAACTTTAAGAATACAAGGGATAAAACATTTTTGGTGAGTGAAATATGAAAATGGTTCATAATGCCTCTGGCACACCTTTTAGATCAGGAACATCTCATGAAATCAAAATTTGCATCCTATTCTTTCTCAAGCATTTTGAATATGTCTATCCCAATCTTTCGCACTTCAAATTAGATTGAACTAAATAGAATTTGGTGTGATGTACAAACGAAGAAGAAGAGTGCGAGAAAGTGGGATAGACATATGCAAAAGTATTGAGAAAGAAAGGGACGTGAATTTTGATTTCTTGAAATTTTCCTGATCTAAAAGGTGTGCGGAAAACATAACTTTTTAATTTTACTTGCTTACTTAAGTGGCCACTTACGTCCCTTCAGGACCGTAGCTAGCGTTGAATTTAAGGTAGGGCATTAGCCAAAATTCTAATTGATCTGTTTTTATTAATTGATTTCCATCCCACTTCACTTGAATAGTGAATGAGGTAAAACAAAAAAATTATTCAAAAAGACAAATTTTATAAATAAAATACATTATTCTGATTCTTCGATACATTACACTTAAGGGGTTACGAGGGTCAAAATTGTCGAAAAGACAGCATATTTTGTTCTAATTTTTTTTAAGATAATAAATAAAATATAATTAATTAAAGTCCGTAGGCATATAAAAATACAATATTGAAATTATATTTCCTGAAATTTTCATTTAAAAATTTATTCCGTGGAACTTGATTTTTGGAGAGATTTTTGAAAAAATATACTTTTCGGCGGACAAGATTTTCCAGAATTGGTTCATCTGGAAACCAAAAACCAAATATTTCCTGTTACCCGATGAGTTATGCCCAACGCACAATAACTTTTGTTTTGTAAACATCATTTTGACATTTCAATGAGAGTGAGCGAGATTCAGATCTAGTCATCTCGCTCACTCTCATCGGAAATTTTTAAAATATATTTACAAACAAAAGTTATTGTGCGCTGGGCATTACACTAGCCTCTGAACGAAGTATTTTTCAAAAACTGAAATTTAAATTTTTAAGAAAATTTCATATACAAAAATACAAGTTTTGACGTGTTTTACACTATGTTTCGTCTTGTAGAAGGACCAAGTCCGAGAAAACTTCTCCATCGAAAAGTATGCTTTTTTTTCAAAAAGTTTCCAAAAATCAGGTTTGTAAATTTTAAAAATTTTTAAATAAAAAATTTAGAAAATATATTTATGTTAATTTTATGTACTTTTATGTACCTTTATATGTACTTTTATATGCTTAGAGCTTAAATTAAATATTTTTTTAATGCGCTGAAAAAAATTAGAGAATATTATATTTTTATAGTCTTCCTGACCCACGTAACCCCTTAACTATTTTGAGAATGCGTCAGTGAGAAAAGGAAATATATTTAGTTTATTTTTTAAGAAGTGTAAGAATCTTTAAACTTGTTTTGCGCAGAACCATTAAAAATGAATATTGAATTTAAATAATCATCAAATAATTCCAATATCAACTTATTAATAAATAATGCCAAATTGATGGTTATATGTATATTCCATTTTATTTTTTTAAGATGTTTGAGAAAATATTTGAATATTTCATAGTTATCGTTTGGCTTTCCATACGAATTTAACCAATTGCACTAAGCACATCAATTGATCATTCTCGAGGTTACGAGATTTGGAAGCGTCACCGTACGTCAGCATTATTTTTTTTAACATGGCATTTTATTGTTTTTTTTTACCAATAATTCAAGTCAAACTTCAATTATATTTGTTTAAGTAATAACCAGTGCACATTAACTCTTGTTTGTAAACATTCATTCATTCATTCATTTTCAACCGCTTATCCCTATTGGGGTCGCGGGCCCATGACATCCAATCTAGCAGCCCACGCCTGTCGGTCCTCCGCCACTTCAGGAAGATGTTCGGGTTCGATCCCGAGACGTTCCAAGGCAAGATTCTGAATTTTATTCAGCCACCTTGTCCTAGGTCTGCCTCGAGGCCGAGGTCTCCTCACAATGGCTTGCATAGCTTTTCTGGGGAATCTTTCTTCATTCATGCGTTGAACATGTCCATACCATCGAAGTTGTGATCTCTCAACCCGAAGAAGCAGCTCCTCGACTCTTAGTTCCTCACGAACGGCCACATTCCTCACTCGATCTCTACGAGTGATTCCCTTTACCGCTCGAAGGTACCTCATCTCGGCAGCTTGTACTCGCGATCTTACCCTTTCGGTCATTACCCAAATCTCATGACCATAGGTGAGAATAGGAATGAACACAGCTTTGAAAACCGATAATTTAGCCGATCGACTAAGCTCGACCTTCCTCAACACGCTTCTGCCAAGCTCCCTCATTACTGCAGAAGCCTGACCGATTCGCGACGAGAGTTCTGCCTCCATCCTACCATCACTCGTGAATAACACCCCGAGATACTTGAACTTCTCCACCTGTGTCAATGAGTCTCCACTAACATGTAGAGTGCATTTCACAGATTGTCGGGAAATCACCATTACCTCCGACTTTTTGTCGTTCACCTTCATACCTGTTTCGGCACAAACATTTACAAATCGGTCAAGTGTGCGCTGAAGCTCTTCTTCGGAAGATCCAAAAAGAACCAAATCATCTGCATAGAGGAGATGGCTCACCCTGAAATCCCCAATACGAATCGCATTCCGCCCCCGACTGCGTTCCATAATCTTGTCCATGTATATTATGAACAACAATGGTGATAGAACACACCCTTGACGCAGTCCAACACTCACTTGAAAACCTTCCGATTTGGATCCGTTTACACGAACACAGCAACTACAGTCTCTGTACAATGACTGAATGGCTCCTACCAATTCTTCATCCAGTCCGTACTCGTGCAGTACATCCCAAAGTTGTTCTCTCGGTACTCGGTCATATGCTTTTTCCAAATCTATGAAACAAGCATAGAGTGGAATTGCATACTCCCAAGCCTTTTCGACAATCATCCTCAGGGTAAAAAGCTGATCCGTGGTGCTTCTACCAGGTCTGAAACCGCATTGTTCCTCACCCAGTCTGGGTTCGACTATTTCTCGACATCTTCTCTCAAGGATTTTGGCATACACTTTGCCGGGCAAACTCAGAAGGGAAATTCCCCTATAATTGGAGCAATCTTTCTTGTTTCCCTTCTTGTTGTTTAATAAACATTGTTTAATTGTTTAATAAACATTGTTTGTAAACATGTTTTCAAAATTTCCCATGAGAATGAGCGAGATGACTAGATCTAGATCTCACTCACTCTCATTGAAATGTCAAAAACATGTTTACTAAACAAAAGTTATTGTACCTTGGGCATAATGGTCCTCATTCTGCCATTCAAGGTTATATAATAAAAATTTTATATGATCATGATTTTTTATGTTTCTGGGCTTAGAATGTAAATCATTAAATATTTGAAAAACTTCAAAATCAATTTTTCTATTGATAATTTATTGATAAAAGAAACTTTTATTTGGCTTCTTGTTTTGGTTATGTAACGCCTTACTTGGGCAATACCAAATCAAAAGGAGTATTTTCAGAGATTGTGAAATGGCATAATTTCAGTTATTGTTATACCATTTATGAACATCAAATACCATTTATCAAATACCATTTATGAACATAATAAGAAAAGAATATGTGTGATTAAATGAAGCAGTAGTTACTTTGGAATTGTTTAGTTTAGATTAGATGTATTATGGCTATTTAGCAGGAGATTATTTTCTTCTCTACTATGTCATACTACACTGAGAGAAATCCGAAAAAGTCAAAATAACATTCCGGAAATGTTAATTTTACCCTGCCGTATTGATCCGAAATCGGTGTAAATATTATGCTTTTTAGGTGTATTGGGGGTTAAAGTTACCCTTCTTTCATGTTGATTTTACCCTTAAAAGGTACAAAATTAACATTAAAAAATGTTGATATATTTTTACACCTAAAAAGTGTTAAATTTTTGAGGAAAAAAAGTTAATCGCACCCCCTTTTTTTCTCAGTGTACGAACAGTTTACTTTGAATATTATTTTAGTTTCTGTTTTTTTTTAAGGTAGGGCATTGGAAGTTTTAAGGTAGGGCATTGCCCCTCAATGCCCCCCAGCGCTACGGCCCTGCGTCCCTTTAAGAGACAATACCTCCTACACAACACCTTACCATTCCGCACGATCTAAAGCCAGCGTCGTTGCACCCCCAGGGTTTTGAGGACATCGCGTCAACTATGTTTTTTCATCTCTTTCGGGGACGCCCCCTCTTCCTCGTCCCCTTCGGATTTCGCTCATACAGTTTCCTTTGCATCCTCTCCTCTGGCATATGTCAGATGTGACCAAGCCAGCTCAGTCCTCTCGCCCGAATAGAGGACGCAATGTCGGCTCCTCCGGAATTCTCCTGTACTTTCCTCTTCCTCAAGGAAAGGCCGAAAGATTCATCGTAGGACCTTCCGGATAGGACAGGATTCACGGCGGCGACCTCTACGAAGAACTTTTTAATTTTGCCTTTGTCAATAATACCTATTTCACGACTTACCATTTATTCATTTTTACTCACTATTTTTACCAAAATTCTTGTGCCAATCTTCTGCAGCCGAATACAAGTAAGGATAGGGCTTCATGGAAGGAATATCTTACAACATAAGTTTACTGACAATCACAGTACAAACAAGAATCTCACTTACAGTGTACATAAATCGACTGTGTAATTAGATAAGATTGTGTTGATATTAACACAGTAAATATTCGCGTTAGAGAAGATACCGATAGATTTTCAGTGAAGGAGCTTGGGCTAAAAGGGAGAGGCTGAAATCTACCCAAAACTAGCAATGCTTTCACCGGAATTTGAAAATCCAATTTTGTGGGTGGAAATTGAATCAATGCAAATCTCACCAATCACTCCCATTTCCAATTATCCAAGATAAATGGGATCCTTGTGCAAGTGTTGAGGATACCTTTTTTATGTAACGCAAATTTGAAACATGTTGTGCTTCCTCTCCAACCACAATTAATTTCCAATTGAGCGGGAAGCACTGAATAAATTCTCATTTTCCAATGAATGTGCCTAAAGCTTTAAGAGAAAACTACTTTTCTTGAGGAGCATTTGCCAGGGAAAATAGATCTGCAATTGCAAGAGAGTTTGGGAAATAAGGGGGAGGATGAGATAAAATTAAATCGAAAATCGCGTATTTATATCGAATCAGTGACAATATACAAAAGGAATGAACATTTTCCCGATGAAATTGCGTGTATTTGTCGGTCTTCAAATATCTCCTTAACAGACGAGTAAAAGAGATTGAAACTGACTTGGATGGAAGACTCACCAAAGTCTTGAAGGGATGAAAATAGAGCACATTGATGTGGTATTCCTTTCAAATACATATTTACTATTATTGGCATAGTAGAGTGTTAGGGAGTCGATGGAAAGAGTCGTGAGATGTTGTGTTAGAGTCTCAAGAACAGTTTTCCTCTTCCAAGAAGACTTTTTTTCCTAGTTTCTCTCCTACAAAAATGATAGCAAAGAACAATTCCCATACTCCCAATATTTCCACCAAGTTTTAGTCTGAAAGAACTTACAGCAGACACCATGTGTTGTTCCTCAAGTAAACCATTTCACATAAACAATACGGATATTGTTGCTATAACAATTCATTATTATAAAGCCATTTGCTACCTTATGCATAGCATTATCTCACTCTTTTATTTTTCATATCAACATTATGCAAATTTCACCTTGTTCAATTTCACCAGATATGGGGACCAACAAACTTACCAAGAAAAAAAAAGAATTATAATATATTTGTCTCGAAATGCGTCTCTTATGATATTACGGAAATTGGCTTTCTTAACTTACAAGTAGAGTCACAAGAATTATTTATGAAGTAATATTGAAAAAATTGCCTTTCTCAAGTTTTCCTCAAAGCATCATACAAATTTTATGAGAATATCATATCAGTGAAAAGGATATATACCTTTGAGCCTAAAGATCCTGAAGATGTTCAACTCCATGGAGTTACTGAAAGGATTGTTCAACTCTGAGACGACTGTTTATTATTAGAATATTTGTTATACTTTGTTTAGATTCATGTATCTCGAATGTATGAAAAGACTTTGCAATATTGGTTGTCAAAGAATAATATACACAGAAAAAAATAGTTGGTAATAAATTTGGAAAAAAGTTGGTTTTTCATTCAAAATCAATCACTAAGTTGATATATCGGAACCAATATAAAGTTGGTTAAAAGTCTACATATTCAATGAACATTTGGTTTTTCTATATTTACTTAATTACTTTCTATATTTGCTTATATTTATTTTAATCAACTTTTAACCAACATTATATTCAAACACTTTTTTATCAACAGATGATTGAATTTGTAAACTTAATCAATTGTTGATAGACCAATATTTTACCAACAATTTGCAAAATTCCAACAACTTTGTTGGTCGATCAACATTCTACCAACGGTTGATGCAAACTATTAACTATTGATCAACCAATATTTTACCAACAGGTCGCAAAATTGTACCAACTTTTAGGCCATCAAAATTCTACCAAAAGTTGATGATCGCCCTACCAACTATTGATCAACCAATATTTTACCAACGGTTTGTAAAATTGTACCAACTGTTGTTCGATCGACATTCTGCCAACAGTTGAATAAACTCTAGCAACTCAATTAATAAATAAAATTTAAAAATTGATTGGTAACTAAAATTTATTATTCAATAAAACTGCGAGAGTCATCGTAATCGCAGAGAAATTTCCACGTATCCAGATTCAATCTCCATGGGATTGTTTCAATCCCACGATTTTTATCACAGAAATATCCTAAAATTTCTTGAATCCAGGAGAAATGGGATTGAATTTTAGAAATAATGTGATTGATTTTATCCCAGAATGTGATAGTTTTTTAGAAATCCACATTTTAAGTACAAATGGGATTGTTTTCATCCCAATTTCTTATGGAATTTAATGTGATAAAAAACAATCCCATAATGCGATAAAAATAATCCCAAGGTAAGATAAAATCAATCCCAAAATGGGATTAAAAACAATCTCATAATGCGATAGAATCAATCTCACGATGTGATAAAATCAATCACATTTTGGGATAGATTCAATAGCATTTTGGGATATACATAATTTCATAATGCTATAAAAACAATCCCATAATGCGATAAAAACAACCCCAAACTGGGATAAAAACAATCCCATAATTCGATAAAAACAATCCCATAATGCGATAGAATCAATCTCAAAATGCGATAAAATCAATCCCATGATGCGATATATTTGATCGCATTATGGTATAAAATTAATGGCATTGTGGGATAAATATATTCAAAATACTTTCAATAAATCAATCGCATAATGGAATAGATTCAATCACCAAATGTGATTGGAGCCATTTCATCGCAAAATGTGATGAAATCAATCACAATATTTTCGAAAAATCTATCGCAAAAATAGGATAAAATCAATCACATTATGCTCTAAAAGTCAATCACTAAATGGGATTGAATTCAATCGCAAAATGGTATTGGAGGCTTTTCAATCCCAAAATTATCCCATTTTGCGATTGAATCTGGAGCATAATTTCTCTGCGTGTAGGAATCTTTCCGACAAAAACTGGCGCTCTTAACAATTATACTACGAGATCTTATGTTTATAAAATAAATTAACTATGCCCTTCTGATTTTCTGGTGTTCGTCATAAAGGCTTTTTTTATTTTCTTTTTTTTATTTTAAAGAATTCTAAGTTTCTCCAGAGCTTTTAACCCTTGGTGCACTAGTTTTAGATAGTGCTCTGTGGGCAAGCGAAGGGACGAAACTTTTACTTTGAGAAACAAAAGCTGTTCTAACTAACACCAAAAGTTGTGATAAGCAAACATAATCCGTCAGATATCTAACCGACCTAACCTAAACAACATAATGTAGATTTTTCCGTCAGACACATTAAAGTAGCGGTCGTGTCATTACGCTAGTCGCTGTTGCAATCTCAAGCTTGCGTTCCTGTCCTGCTTCAAAGTGAGTGTTATGACACCCTGACGCCAGCCAGTGTGTCACAGGAAGGCTCAGATTGCGGATACTGAGCCTGCAAATCTCAAAAAGAGGGCCGCCTCCTGTTGAGTGTAAGCGTCGGTAGTTCCGAAAAGGCTACAATAACTATGCCAGTTATAAGGGGTTTTCAGTATTTTTATAATTGTAAGCGAAACTATGGATGTATCAAGCCACAGTTCGACTTCTGATCTCATATGGAGCTGTCGTATGGTAGCCAAGAGTTGAATATGAAAATTTGCTTCGGGCACTACAGCGGTTTCACCAATTAACCTGTGTTGAAATTACAGAAGCCATAAAAAAAGCACCCACTGCTGCTCTGGAAGTTATGTTAAGCTTGCCTCAGCTTCTGCTTTATATTAAAGCGGAGGAGGGTACGTGCCGTACGGCAGCAATTAGACTGCATTCAGCTAGTGATTGAAAGGTTGGCCCTGCCACCCAGTGCAACATCTGGGTATCGGACTCACTTGCTATCAAGCATCATGACTTTATAATGAGAGATGATTTCCAGTTAAACGAAAGATTGCCTCAAAAGAATCCTAAACCTTACTTTATACAAGGGCTGAATGAAGAGAACACGCGGGTGAGATTATTGAGCCCGGTACAGTTCCGCCCCTATTTGACGGCTCATATGTAGGATGGATCTTCAGATACTGGGTACCTCTATTCAGAACTTGGACTCCTGGTGTTAGCCGGAATATGTCATCAGAAGATTAAGATTAAGATTTGTCTATGGGTTGGTTATATTCCTTTCGGAACTGATGCACCCAGGCCACTTATTTGGGCGCATTATGCGCTTCCCATTCTCCTGTTCTATCTTAACCCCCAAGACGGGTAAACCTGCTCTATATCACAGTCATCAGTGTGTGTTCTGATACACACAGTACCGCTTTATATCACGGTAGACCAGCCTCGGTTTGTGGATCTGGGCAGTGAATGAGTATTTGTATTCGACTGAACTCTGCATGTCGAAACTTGTTTTCTTATACCAACCTCTCTTTTTAGGCGGTTCATTGTTAATGCATTGGCATTACTTTTTCATTCATTCACTGGACGAATTTGAGACTATTACAGCAGCTGAAAAATCCGCAGCTGCCCAGTCTCGAACCCGAGACCTCATAGTCATAGAGCTACTGCTCTATCCAGTGATCCACTGAGGCCCCCATGTCATCGGAAACTTCTAATCAATTTTTGAATTTATTTGGCCTACATCACGTGTGTACATCACGTTTAATCATATTAATACCTTTCCCTATGGAAGACCTTCCTCGGTGGTGAACAAGACTGGTAGACTTGGAAGTCTCTCAATCGTTTGAGAAGGGGCTTAGCGCGCTCGAGAAACAACAGACGGCGATGGGGATTCTCCGAATGTGATATCCTATGTGACTGTTGGGTGATCCAAAACACCCCCCACTTGTTTGTTTGTCCATTGTCCCCTGCATCATGCAAAGTAGGGGATTTGATGATGGCAAGTCCACTTACCATTGACGTGGCCCGTTTTTGGGCAAAACAAACTTAATTTCAGGCCTCGGTACGATGAATAATAACATTATCTTTCCCTTGGAAGGAAATTCCGTAATCGGTCAGTAAGTTAAAAAGCTCTTTTTTTAGTTTTTGATAAAATGAAAAATTCCATTAATGATTAATACTTTATAGTCTATGTTCTTTTAGTGTGGAATATTTTCAATTCATCTTAAGATATAGGCAGGTATAACCACATTCTTCTTGCCATCTCAATTTAAAGCCAAGAACCAGCAAGTTAGGAAATTAAATTAGCTTTTCGCTTCACCAAGCGTCCTTTCCCGAGAAAATTGATGGTGAATACCTTTGCAATCACCTCTGGAATTTTCATGCAAATTTTCCTCCTCTGCATGAAGATGTAAAATTGTGTGATTATCAAAATGAAATTGCGTGTGCAAATGAAATCATTTGATCCACCCCAAGCCCAAGGAGTGGAAGATGTCCAAAAGCCACATGAACCGCCGACAAGTGGGTGGAATTGTCGTGAAAACCACGAAAGTGAGGCGTTAATCCACTTTTCCAGGCGCTCGAACATGTTATATTGTTGGGTGAAAATGACGAGAATGGCTCGTCGGGTATTATTTGCGAAAAGAGACTCGGTAAACATTTAATTAGGCAGACGTAATAATGTGCTGGAGGAGAGGGATTTATGCCCATAAAGACGCCGCATGGCTTCGGCATGGGGGAGGCAAACCACTTGGCTCCGTTGGGATCTTTTCACCCATCTAAAAGAGGCGCTTGTAATTCTTCATTACTCTTTGAAATTTCCCAGCACAAGGCGCGAAGGCACTTGTGAGATTTAATGCCATGTCGTTGATAGCTCACTAGCTGGATGATGGCATCATCAGACACAATTTACCTTTCACGGAGACACCATAATTTGTCTCTTTAATGGGAAACACTACAACACTCCCTCAACATGATATTCTTTCCTTTATTTTTTTTTTACTCAATCTCCCAAACCATCTCCTGACTTTGTAAGAATCCCCATCCCAAACCATTGGAGCTCTCTATTATCTCTTATAGAACAAAGTTATTTTCCATACCCCATGGGAAGAATTAAAATTCCCATGGCATAATTAATAAAACATGAACAATTAATTCTCTTCCCCATCAACTATGCCATTTACATATCGAACCATGAGCAGTCAGTGCAACTTCGTGAGGTTTGGGAGCTTTTTCACCACCCACAGCGCTTTTCTATCCAATGGAAAATTCCGGAAAATTCCAAGTGAATTTTTGAGGTTGAGTGTCTCTTTTATTCTCAAGTAGTTTACAAATATTTATCTTAGAGATTGCTTAATAAAGTTAGATCATTTGTTATTGTGACCATGAGTTCAAAAGAAGCTTCATTTTGCAGAGCTTTCACCCCAAGGGTAATTATTGTGTCAGCATTCAGAAATATTTGTTTCTCAATTTCATAAATAATACAAAAGCTCAGTGGAAAAAAATATTATCAAACACAAGGGGTAGCAAAGCATTCGAGCTTCACAGAAAAATTGAAGTATAGTGATCTATATATGCTTTATACTTTAAAAATAGTTACGTATTGTTTATCTAAATAATATTAAATTTGTTTAGTGGTGAAAATGAGGAAAATCTTAAAGATTTATAATGACATTGGTCCATTAAAAAACAAAAAACGGAAATTCTTTCACCTGAACATTTTTTAGAACAACACTGCATTTTGATGATTTTGGAACACGACGAGAATTTGGGGGAGCAGTTGCGACAGGAACCAACACAATGAAAAGTTGATAGGACAGATGCTCATTAGAACAGTCCTCTACTAAAAAAAATTCCGGAGAAAGATTTCCCCTGTTTTAATAGATAGCACCATAATTCATTTCAAACCGAAAATAGCGCAGTAATAATACAATTTAATAATATATTCGGCAACATAACTGATTCCAAAACATTTATAACAAACCTAAACTTGTTTAAATGGGTTAACAAATACCGCATGAACATATATGACTTTACACCCCTGCTTTTTCTAATGATTGTAATGTAATGATTTTTAGAGCATCATTAAGTACACTGAGAAAGAAAAGAGGGTGCGATTAACTTTTTTTCCTCGTAACTTTAACACTTTTTAGGTGCAAAAATATATCAACATTTTTTAATGTTAATTTTACACCTTTTTAAGGGTAAAATTAACATGAAAAAGGGTAACTTTTACCCCCAATACACCTAAAAAGGGTAATATTTACACCGATTTCGGATCAATAATGCAGGGTAAAATTAACATTTCCAGAATGTTATTTTAACTTTTTCGGATTTCTCTCAGTGTACCCATCTCTTGACTATCCTTAAGTGCTAGACTCAAATTAAAGAAAAGCTTACGAAAAGCAGGGGTGTTAGGTTACCCGTAACTGTTAGCCTTTTAGATTTTGACCTTCAATTATCATAATCCGGAATAATTCAAGCCCATTATCGTATATAGATAAAAACGACATAATTAATGAAAAACATGATTCTGAAGTTGCAAAGTAAGGGCCTTGACATACCTGAGGATTAGTCGAGAGACGACCTAGCGTAATTATATTATAAATAATGGTCAAACTATATTTCTATCATTTTCCACTAAGTCGTCTCTCGGCTTAAGTCGTAATATTAAAATAAAATACGTTACGATTTTCTACTAAAGAATACTTTTTATTTATTCCAATATTGTATCGCAATTTAATGTATTTAAAGGTTCAAAATGTCTTACCGGAGAGCCTTAAAATTTAAGACATTCTAAAGAATTGTACCTTCCTCTTTCAGCTCGATTATTGCGTATTGCGCTTAACCCTTGAAGGGGCGATTAGGTCATTGGTGACCCTAAAATTTGCTTTTTTTCAGATTATATTAAAGAAACTTATATTTTATCCTTATTATTATTTTATTCTTATCTTCTGTAAGAGGGTTGTACCCTGTTTGTAGTGGTTTTTAAATAAATTGAATTGAATTGAATTTTGTCCTAAATAAATAATCAGACAAAATAATTTTTTCTCACCCTTAATTTTTGCCCTCCTCATTCTTAAAGGGTTAAGGAAATTTGAAACCCTAAAATTAAAAGTCCATTAAAGAGATCGATTTAAAAATTTAAGACTTAAAAATTTATCTGAGAATTGAGGGATAAAATTCCGATTCAAAAGATCTCTTGTAATACTGCAACATCTCCGGTAAAATTGATTTTCAAAATTCCGATCTTACATAGGGGAAACTGGGGCACCACCAAACACGGGGTACCACCAAACAGTAATTTTTATTTCTAAACTACTTGGACTATCTCGACCATTCCTTCAGTGGACAAGCATCCCTATAGTGCCTATAAATTCCTATCGGTCTTATCCTCCGATATCCAATATCACATTAAAAAATCGCAGTGTTTGGTGGTACCCCGTGTTTGGTGGTGCCCCAGTTTCCCATACTCCAAAATAAAGGAAAGGGGTCAGTTTGCGAATACGCCAGTTAAGTTCAATGAAGTTTGATTCTGACAGCTGAGACTTAATACCTTTCAGATGATAGGTCACAAACCCTATAAGTCGTCTTTGTCCTGCACTTTTAATAGTCAAGCTTAACCATTCTGCCTTCGGTGTATATTAATTTTGATGATCTTCTTTTATTTTATAAATCGACGGTTCCATTCCATACTATGCTATCTCAGAATGACAACTTTTCAGAAGAGT
The DNA here is from genome assembly GCF_024763615.1 of Phlebotomus papatasi. Classification (NCBI taxonomy): domain Eukaryota; kingdom Metazoa; phylum Arthropoda; class Insecta; order Diptera; family Psychodidae; genus Phlebotomus; species Phlebotomus papatasi. The sequence goes on from NC_077222.1 coordinate 16,867,546, forward strand.
CATTTGAAGTTATAGATTTCCTATGCTGCCCGTGTAATTTTTTTTTCGAAAGTATCAAATATCTCGTTACCCGAACTTCGGATGACCACCAAATTTTCACCAGTTGTAGGGTAAATGTCCTAATTCAAAACTATTTCCAGATCCAGATACTTCAACTTTGATAGAAGATTCAACACATTAATTTCATATTTTTTCTGAAAAGAACCACATAAATTTGCTCCTTGACTCTTCTAGAATGTTACTGTTTAGTGAAAATTCTTTAGATATAATTTAAAAACTTCTTAAATACAAGAAAAATACACGAGTGTAAAATGCTGCTATTGGAAACATATTAATCCAAATGGAGACAAGGGAAAGTTTCTAATTGGAGACAAACAGTGTAAGTGAAATTGCGACGAAAAGCTTCCAAAACCTTGTTGAGTTGCTCTTGAGTGCAGGATTTATTTTTATTCCTGGTCTTTTCTCCTTTCCCATCTAAAATAATAAGAAAATCTCTCCAAAAAAATCATATTTCCGGGGTTTCCTATTGAAGCATTTACAGACACTTCAGAAAAACCCTTTCTGTTAATGAAATAGGTAATTATTTCATTTGAAAACTTCATATACCGTTAACAATAAAGATTAGCAATTAATTTAACTAAAATTAGCCAGAAATGTGACATTAAATGTTAAACAAAACGAATAAACAACAGTCACCTCATTGTGTTTTTCATTGGAAAACATGGTCGATCGATGAAAAATTCGATGGTGAAAAGGTACACTTTTAATTTTTCTGAGAAATTAACAAATTAAAATTTGTGAATATGAATGGATTTTCGCTTTATTTGGAGCAAAATTAACCAAATAATGAAACTGTGTTATAGAAAATATATAAATATAAAAATTTAGTACTGTATTTATCGTGAAAACAACGATGTTTCCATTTGGAGTAGAGAAAAATTTCCATTTGGAGCAGGTTTTGAATTATCTTAATTTACCCTAGATCTTGGTCTTAGGAACAACATATATCTCGGAGTAATATAAGGCTAAGTCGACTTTGCATAGTATGGAATGGAGCCGTCGAAATATTTTAAACGTATTTTAAATATTTATATTTAAAATGTAAATATTATAAATATTTTAAAATAGAAAAAGTAGTGGTCAGTTATCAGTAGATCAGTAGATCAGTAGAGAAACTGGGATCTTCCTCAAATAAATTTGGAATTAGGCTAGAAAATTCTTTGAATGCTTAATGCGTTATTAAAATCAAGAGATTAAGTACTTATTTTTCTAATATTCAGAGTTTATTTTCAAAATATAACAGAATAGCTCAATAAATCATGAAATATTATAAAAATTCTTTTAAAACGTTTTTTTATATTCAATGCCAAAGTACAAAACACAATTCTATTCTTAATTCAATTTTCTATATTACTGCTCGAACTCAAAGAGAAAGCAGTTTATATAATCGTCTTTTTCAACTTGCAACCGTTCTGGAGCTTAAAGTAAAAGATATCAACTTCCGGTGTTTAATGTCCCTCAATAAAAAAAATACAATATCTCCAGACGTCTCCTCTCCCACCCCCTCCAACCCCTAAAAAACATATTTTTCTGAAAATTGACCCAACATTTTTCTTTAGCATTCTTAAGAAAAAACTTTTGCAGAGAAACCAAATTCCGCTTTAAATTTACCATATAAATTCCATTATTATAAAACATCTAATACCTCGCGTTTGATTTTGTCATTAAGCACATGAACTCAGTTCTATAATTACATTTTAAGCTGTCTCCATTCAAATACCAAGAAAATTTTCAAAATCTCATTATAATTAACCACATTTTGATTCTACACGTTGACAATTGTTTTGCACAGTGATTAGACGTATCGTCTTGGTCAATTAAGAAAGCAGTCAAAGTGGAAAAAAAAGTTAAATGAAGGGAAAAGCTCTCTTGGTCAAGCGACCACGAGATTAATTGCTGAATTAAGCCTTTCAGTTGACTTTCCGTGTGGTAAACCACAATGGCCAAGGTTGGTTGGGTCGAAGTTTGGTTTGTTGACTCATTAAGTTGTCTGGGTACGAGGTGACCAGCATGAAAGAACTATATATTGTGCTTGTAGAAAAAAAGGCAATTTGAAAGATTCAACTGGCAAAGTATAAAATGAGGAGGGAAAACTGAGAAATTGAATTTAATTAAGAGAACAAAAGGATCACCAGAGACATCGTTTCAGAAGCCACACAGAAGATCTATAGCTGGGGTGGTTTGTATGGAAAATTTACAAAGCAATTACAGTCCTTGGAAAATTCTCGCATTTGCTCCTTTGAACCCGAAAAAGCCATCGTTGTTGCAAATAAAGTTTTAATTTCAACTCTCCAACTGCACTTACTACATACACACTTACCACCCTTATTTTACACAATAAAAGTTAACTTTGTAATGTTGAAAACAAGAAGCCATACCCCTTCAGTTGTACAATTCAATAATGTTTGCTTTCTGTGGCAAAAAGGGCGGAAATGATTTCTAAGAACTTTTCTTTTTAAATACCAATAACATCAAAAGGTGAATCTTTGTGCTTTGGCAGTTTTATTCGCTACATTAAAATATAATAGGTCTTTTACCAGGATTTTGAAGCGTTAAAAGCAATAAAGTTCTACTGAAATTAAAGTTTAATAAATTAGCAAATTTGATGTTAAATCTAACGTTTACCATGTTAAAGAGCTAACGAGCTAACTATCAGTATCCTTCCTGAAATTTGCACAATCTTCTTGGGAAGTTTGCATAAAGATTCTCCAGAAAATCTCTAACACAAAATTCTATGTTTATTGATCAATATGATAGGGGAAGTGTGCCAAATTTCGGCCAGCTTCTAATTTCGGCCACTTTGAGTGTAATTTCGGCCATGCAAATGAATTAATTAAAATTATGTATGTAATCTTCGAATAGTCAATGAATTCATTTTGCTTTCAAATATTTATTCATTTTAGGATGTATTAACACAAAGACAGTTAAATTTTATGTATAATTTGAATTTAAATTGCGTTGTAAAAACTCAGTGTGGAAAGAGTCTTACAAAAAATGTGACAGATCGATTGTGTTTTTAGCAGTCTTGTGATTTGTGGTGAAGTGCAGAAGGTTTTCCTTCGGTGTTTTTCATGAAAATTCATTAGATTTCATTAAAGATTGTTTCTGTTTATGTTAATAGTGAATCAATCTTTAAATTTCGGGTAAAATTTCCCAGCTGGATCCTGTATTTCGCGTAAAAAAGTATATACTTTGTGAGCGTCTCTCCGGTGAGGTAGTGTTGCCTATTTCGGTAACACCTTTTGCTTCCCTAAATTTCTTATTCATTTTAAGGTTTTTTTTTTCAATTTCTGAGTTCTACAATATCCAGAGAAAAAAACCATCGCTTCTATGTAAAGATGATGTGGAAAAGGCCTTGGAAGAGTTCAGGAAGTTCAAATTGCTACGGGAATCTGCGCATAAATTTGAGATGCTACTCTTCAGGTGTTTAGGACAAATTACACGAAAGATTTCAGGGCTTGTGAGTCATATAAACGTATTAAATTAAATATTAAACTCGTTCCTTTTGACGTTTTGAAATTTTCTATCCGTTCCGTCACAAAAGGTGGTCAGATAAAAGGTGGCCGAAATTTCACACAAAGTGGCCGAAATACTACCCAAAGCAATGTCCATATTTTTATTAATTTTTCAATATTTTAGGAAGTGATTTAAAGAAAACAAAAATGATGAACTAGTCTTGAAGGTTCCACACAACCCTCCCGAAAAGAAAGCAACAAAAAATATCAATATTTATTAAAAATATTGCATTTCAAACTTAGGACTTCGATGCTTACATGCAACTATGCCGAAATTTGGCACACTTACCCTAGGTGTACGAATGTACAAACATAGGGTATTGCGTACACTTGATGGCCATTTAAGCATAAAATGAATTGGCCCTGTCAAGAATGTGGCAAGTTAATTTTTTATATGAAGCTATTTGAAGCCAATTTCCTAAATTGATCTCGGACTCAGCTCACAGTGCTCCGAGGAAAAAATGTATTTAAACAAAAATTTAGTATATTTATCCCTCCATATGGTAAGGTATCTTATAATACGGAAAAACTTCTCACTTTTTAGATATTTATCGTAACGGTCGCGAGTGTAAAAAAAAATCCCATATAAATTTAAATCGAAATATGACAAAGCGGCTTCAAATTTCGGGCAACTTGCCAGGGGCGTGGGCCCGGTACTTTTATGCGTTGAAAATTATTTTGATAGTATTTTTTAATTAGAATTTTATAACACCATAGAGTGTTGAGCCCATAAAAGAATTAAGCAGAAATCTTATTCCTTGTCAATATTTTATATTACTAAATTAAATTCAGAAATCGTGAAAAATGTCAAATTTAGTTTTTCAAAAATTGATATTTCAAATTTAATTTGTTTTTCAGTTAAACATCTAAATAGCTTTCTCTTAAGGTACAATTTAAATGCATGTTAAGTTTATAATAAAATATTTAATAACGATTTCGAAAATTGAAATCAGTTTAAATGCGTTTTAGAAATTCTGCTTTTGCAAAACTGATTGAAAGCTTCCAGTGATTACCAGAATTTGAAAATAAAGCTATTGATGTTTAAGCCAATATACTGGAAAACAAATTAATGAAAGCGTATTGCAGGGTATGAATTTTCCAACAAGTGTTTCAAATTCCATCAATTTGTAAATTATGTGATAACTTTAGACGAATAGTGTATAGTAGTGATATGAATTTTGAATAAATAATTCTAACAATTCTTCAACACCCAAATGAAATAGGATTCACTTCAATGTGCAAAAGATTTCTGATAGCATTTGATTTTCTTCGTAACAAAGATAAAACAGGATTTTGTAATAAGTTCACATGCGGAGAAATTCCTTCATCACCTAAAATATTCCCAAGTGCTTCCTCAACAAACTTCCATCAAGTTTGCCTCAAGTTCTCATCTTGGAAATGAGTTAAGCTCGTCTCTGAGCTCATCCATTTTCTATGCATTAATTAATGAATGTTTCTAAGTGTAATTGCGCTCAAGACCGAAAATTTGTATAATCAATAGTTGTCTAAGGAGAGACCATAATGATAATTGCAACCATTCTTCGGATTGATACCACAAAATGGAAAGGAGATGAATTGATTGTGGATGGGACACAAATGTACAATTATAATTCCATCAATGATTGAAATAAATCCAATTGTGACCAATTATACATGTCATTCAGATGCTCAGCAAATTGTGGGTGAAATTTATGGATTCTCAGATGGGATATGTCTTTGGATAATCTCGTTCTAGAGATAATGTTATTTCTGGAAACTTAGAGACAGCTGTACACCAATTGACCATATGCTTTTCGACAGGTAATTAAATTACTATTTTATCCCAAATATGTATGTAAATCCTGATGGGGCCCACCTAAATAATATTGAAAACTCGGGAAAATGGGGAACTGAGGTTGCCACCCTTATATCAACTTCCACGACGACTGATGCACAAGCACTGAAGTACTAATGTTAATTGTTATAAGCAACAAAAGCACCATATAACAACCTTCAGCACCCACCTTGGGATGGTAGTGGTTGGGCGTGTGAAAGAAATAAATGATTTGGATTGGTGGGATACAGCTGTCGACAGGGTTGACATGTGTCGAATAGGCCGTACGCTCTACAAATACTTGTAATACATTTAATCCTATAATGACAAATAGGACAACGGCGTCTCAAGACAAAACATAGAAAAAATTTAGTCATTGCGAAGCTTGGGATTGTACGAAACATAAATACATTCCACTCTAACGGCTTACAGATAAAACAATCTTCTACTAAATTTGAAAAGTTGTTTAAGACTAAGATGAAATATTAAAAACAACTGTTCAAAAAAAAACTGTTTTTTTTTTAAATAACTGTTTAGTACATAATAATTCATATTAATTGAAAAAATATTAATAATAAAATAAGCAAAATAATTTAGAAAACCTCATGGATTTTCAAGAAAACTATCCAGAGAATTGTAAGATGGTTGAGATGGTGGCCAAAAAATACATTGAATGGAAATTTTTAAAAGAAAACAAGTAACAATTTTTTATTATAGTAGAAGTGTTAAAATAAAACTGAACAAATAAGGGAAGAAGTAATATATGTTGTAAAACGTAAGGTAAAACTAGATCTATAAAAATTGCATTATAAAATTTACAATGAACTATAAAAAATCTAGTAAATGGTTCTAAATGGTACTAAAATAAGACTTTTGCTACAACTCTTTATATTGCTTGAATGTACTACAAGCATAAATTGTAGAATACATATTATCTTCAGTCTTAAAATTTTACAGTCTTTTAAATATTGGAAACGTATTATATCTCTCGTACTTTTTTTTAGCTAATAAAAAACGAAATTTAAATTTTAGAATACAGATACATTTTCGTCCATGTACAATTTTTCTCTCAGATTATTTTTTAACCTCGATATTGAGGTTCAAACGAAAATGAGCATTCAGCCAACTAAATAAAACCTTCACAATTTCGAGTGTTATTGTTTTTTTTCCTCGCAATTAGGCAGTACAAGCTTTTATTATATTATTTAATACTTAAATATCGATATTATGGTGATATTTATATGACATTTTAAATTTTTAAATTTTATTTTATTACTTGGAAACTTGTGTAAAACTTTAACGTATGTGAAATACATAAAGTAACAATTAAAAGTTCAAAACCTAGTTTTAGATTTATTTCGACGAAAATCACGTAATTATGAGGTTAAAATTGTAGGATTGTAGATAAATGTATCAAATTTTTTTAAAGAATTATAAAAAGAAATGAATTTAGAAAAAGGATTTTTTGCAAAGTTTTTCATATGTAACTGGTATAGAGAAATTTATGTCCATATTTGACAGATTTTCCTACACAACGTAGGCAATATACTTCAATATGGACTTAAATTTCTCCAGTGTGTAGAGGTCATTACGAACAAAAATAATTATTAATACATTGTGACAATTTTCTCATAGTGACAGCTGTCAATCTCAATTTCAGTTTAGCAACTGTCAAATCATTGATAAGTTGAATGTTGGATAATGAGCTGGCGTGATGGATTTTCTATGGGGACACTTCCGGTAATCGCCAATGGAAATTTATTTCACCTCAAGAAGAAAAACAAATTTTCTGTCTTGCCCAGAACTTTCGGTCCGGATGTGAACTTTCTTCAGTATTGAAGTTCTCAACCCAGCTGTATCGGTCTTCATCGGTAATGAACCGGTTAAGTACCGATTTTGAATAATTTTACATCCCCTATAATTTTTAATACTTTCTTAATGGCTTTCTCATTGTCTATAAACAAGATTAAATCAACAGTAACCCTATGTGCATACAAAAAATATGCTAACGGAGAGGACTTTCTCACGAGTTGAAGCATTTCGCAAAGCTGGGATGCTTTGCCATCTCTTTTTTAATAAAAATTTCAAAAATATATTTTAAATATTAAATATTACTCCCTCCGTTCCGAAATAAGTCGTACGTTTGGGAAAAAATCTTGTTCCAAAATAAATCATACGTTTGGGAAAAATTGGAATTAAGGGAAAGTTTGTTGATAAATGTTTTATGTATCAACAATTATCTCTTGTAAAGAACTATTGCTAATGTCTATAAAATTGGGGTCCAGTCTTGATGGTATGTTGAGGAACGAATGTCTTAAAAATGTCTTATTTTTTGCGTTATATTTTCAATCTAAAATAGGTGCAGAATGGTGAGAGATACAGACTTGGGACCTTCGGGTGACCCCCCCCCCATAAGTTGACTCTGGGACCATTAATATGTTCTTTATTTTGCCCCCACTCCTTCCCTTCCCCTTCAAAACCATGTTTTTTGGGATTGCTCGAAAACACGTCGTGCGATTTTTTTCTTCAATTCAGAATATGTTTTAGAGAAACATATAAATTGTCCCAGGGTCAACTTATGGGGGGTACTCTGAAGGTCCCAAGTCCCTATCTCTCACCATTTTGCATTCAGATATTCGAACACATAAAAAAAGGATATTCTTTTTATTGCTCATTCTGCAAAATTTGAGCAATAAAAAATGTCATATCGGTAATAACTGTTGAGTTCCACTTGTGCATACTAAAAATTTAGAACAAATTCTAGCCTGTAATGTTAATCACAGTCCATTTTTTAGTAATTAACTATCTACCGGAGCTCTTTGAAAAACACGCGAAAAATGGACACTTCAACATATCGAATCCTCAACATACCATCGTGATAGGATCCTCATATTATCCCAGAACATGGAGGATAGTTCATACACAAGATATTTGCAAATAACAAAAACATTCTCTGAAACCATTCCTTAATCCCTAATTTTTCCCCAAACGTACGACTTATTTCGGAACGGAGGGAGTATTAAATATTAAAAGCGATTTCTGTATGAAACTTCAAATTGTCAGTATACTGAAAATTCTAAGAAAACAAGAAATTTGACTTTTTGAAATCTTGAAATATTGGTTCCGGAATTGGAAGTCTTGAAATCCACACGGTTTGTGTTTTGGATTTAAAGGTTCCAAGACATTTAACAGATTTGACATCTTGATCTTAATTTTTTGATTTCAGAATACCAAAATCTTGAAATTTTCTTGATCTGGATATTGATCTTGATCTCAGAATTAAGTCCATTATCCTCCGTATAATTTCCTTTCTTTTAGGATTTTAGGTTTTCGTAACTTTGTTGCTCGGGATTTTTGTTTTACGAGATTTTGGTTATTCGGGATATTGGCCCATTGTGGATTTATACGTGCTTCAGACCTAAGGCTTAGCTATTTGGCTTAACTCCTCTAACTCCTTATCAGGCATGATTTTTTAGGCAATTGTTGTTTAGGATTAAACATTAAGGGCAAAAGTTCCATTAGATTTTGAAAAATCAATAAAATCGCCTGTTATTTAGATTTAAGAGACCTTCGGGAACTGGGCTTAACCTCCAGTCTGAAGCCGGGATTAGTGTTCGGGACTTCGGTTTTTGGAATTTTAGCCATCTAGGGGAGCAAAGTCACCTGCATACAGTATAAGTATACCAGAGTGTCATTTTTAATTTATTCTTATCAAGGACACTTGGGTTGTCTTGTGAACTCATTCACACGAATTTTATCAAAAATTTATCACGAATTTCAACAAACTTATCCCTGTCAGAACGCATTTTTTTCCAGTGTATTTTGCTCAGTATATTCCATTTAATAAAAAAAGAATTGCGATAAAAGTCTATCTACTTTTCCAATGATCACCTCAAGCTCTTAATCCTTGAATGCATTGAGTGTCAAAAAGTCTTTTTTCTGCCTGCGTGAAAAATTCGAGAGATTTTCTCACAGCTGGAGCTACGAAGGGTGGTTATGGGTGCCATCTGAGGAAGGAAGAAAAAAGAAGGCAGGACAATCTCAGTGAATGATGTGGGTGGCAATTGTGAATTGCAGCAATTATCTCAGCTAAGTGGAATAAAGTGCATTTGCAGTTGGGGAGGTTGAGGCTGCGCACGGAAGTCACTTCGCTGATGAGAAGGAGTGGAATGTGGCAGGAAACTCAATTGCCAACTATAACACTAAATAATGTTGAGCGGGACAATGTATGGCGATGTATTGTGTTGGTGGATTATTACTGTGAAAATCGGCCGGGCTTTTAAGTTGCTGCAAGCTCACGGTGCTTCAGCCAGGTGAACTTTCCCGGGGATGGGTGGCTGCTCGTGAAAAAAAAGCGATCACAAAAGAAGCAGCAGAATGTGGTGTAATCTAGAAAAATGTGTTCACAGACTGGGTAGGAAATTACAGGGCCATTAAAGGGATGCAATAAAATAAAACTATTTCAGGTGAAATGTTCAATTTTTTGTCTTCTACTACCGTCTGAGACAGCATTTGGGACCATCTTTTTGGGGATTTTTAGTACCAAAAATTTGAGATAGGAATCTCAAAGTGCTGGCAGAAGTAGAGAAATGTCCATTTGGTCAACAGTTTGCTTTTCCTGGAATGATGATGTAGAAGAGTGTATAAAAGTAGGTTACAGCAAAATCCAATTAGAATCCTCGAGAGAATAAAATGGATAAGGGTGGAAAATGTCGCCGATTACGTGAAAAAGTTCCACCCAAGAGGAAAATTTATACCCGATACACGCGAAAACAGCCCAGAGAATGCAATCTGATTTAGTGATTTTCGGGGAGTTGTGCGCAGAATGGACAGGAAATAGCTCGGGAAGAGATAAATTTCATGGGGTTGCTTATGTATCCAGAAAAGCGATTTTCGGCGGCACTTTCCAGCACAATAATAGCGAACCTTGGACTGATTTATACACCTACCACCCTCCTCTAGAATATATCAATATTCTTTCAGGGAGTCTGTGGTCAGCCAGTGACACTCTCAGGTTAGATCTTCTCGAGTTAGTGTGGAGGATTGGTGCAACAACAACAAACTTCTTTGCTGACGAAGCTTCTTCCGTTCGATTTTCAAAACTTTTCAGTGAACTCTCAACATACCAGAAATCCCCAACATGCTTCTATCATTAAGGTTTACTCTACAGGGAGTCTACAGGGAGTCTACAGGGAGTCTGAATGTGGTCAAGAGCCAAGAAATTTCACAGACTGACAGAGTTTAATTTAGACATAAAAATTTTGAGATAAATTAATACCTGTTATATGTAATAGTTCTCCATACTTCATTTCTGATACGGTTCATCAGTATCACTTCGTCTAAAACAAATAAATCACTCATAAAAAAGAGGAAGTGGGGCTACATTACGATACGTCTAAATTGATAGACGTGGTTGTCGTCGTGTTATTTTCTTCTGCGGCTTACGTTGACCTTCGGCTACCTAATCTATGTCTCTGCATTAATCTATTACTATTATTTTAGTTTTATTTACTTTTTTTATATTAGAACTTCTTGTACTTAGAACTGAGCTCAGAGATGTCAAACGAATTTTGTCTTACAAATTCAGACATCTCTTACCTTGAGCTTTATTTTCGGTTTGTTTTTTAAGTTATATGTATGTTTTCCATGATATACTTTGATTTTGGCATTCCAATATTAATGTAATTTAATTTTCTTAAATTTGCTTCGCGTGAGAGTTTTTTGTAATTTTTGTAAACATATGCATCCTATGGATGTTTGGCATAAACAACCTACGAAGGAGCTTTTCCGACGTTTTGCTCTGGAGGTTGGATATCAACGCTAAGACGGCGGTGGACGCTGAAAACTACAACTTAGTCACGTCTGAAGTTTGTAAGCAAGCAAATCATTTGTCATGGATATATGTAGCACAAGTGCAATTAAATAAATAAATAAATAAATAAAATAAAAATATTTTTTTCGCATATTTCTAAAGGAAATTGGGTCTTAACCCTTTAAAGATGCGGTTCTTTTCAATGACCGAAAATCTCAAGTCAAAAAGATGTACCAGAGGTGTATTCGTTGATTTCTTTTACCACTATGGACGATTGGTATATGCTATATAGGCCATAACTTTAAGAAATTTCATCCTTTTTTGGAAAGCTTCTGATCCTCAAGACGTTAAAAGTATTAAAACATTTTAATAATCTTTTCGGACTGATAAAGCAATTTGTTACAAATAATAAATGAAATTAAACACATCTAAAACTATATAAACCCTAAACCACTAAAGCGAAATTTTGGACTAATGTTTTCGAGTCCTTTTTTGATTGATTCTTTTTTAAAGGGTTATTTCAAGGAGAACGCCTAAAATTATCAGTTTTTCTTGTGACTTTGCTAGTCAGTCGATCATTATGAAAGTTCATGGAATATTACATATATCTTGAGGAACACAAAAATATTTCTTATTTCAATTTTGAATATTATAAATTATCTAAATATTATTACTAATATTATAAATATTATATATTCTAAATATTTTTTGTGGTCCTCAAGACTTTCATAATAACCTGAGAAAATTTAGTTTTGATCGATTGATTAGCAAAATCATAAAAAACTTTCTAAATTTAGGCAAATCGGCGGTAACCGATTAAAATCCCCGCTGGCGACTGTACTGAACACGAACACCACTACAGTAGAGTCTCTCAAATCTGAATCTCTCAAATTCGAACGCCGTTTGGATTCAAAATGTCAATTGTGAGGTTATGTTAGAAAGTTCGTATTCTTGGTGAATGAAAATCATATTTATGTGCTTCTTCCTGAATGTTTACATACATTATTATTGTATAAAATGAAAAGGAAGTATGTTAGCACTAAAACTTGCGAGAAAGTGCGAGAATTTGTTTCAAAGTACAATTTAATCTTACACAAATTTCGTTAGTTTTGAAAAAATCGTTCGAATTTGGGAGGTGAGAAATGTCAAAAATACCCCCCGAGCGTTCGAATTTAGGAGACTCTACTGTATATTTACCCAATATAATGCTAATTTCACTGTTCTCAAAATTTAATTTAAACTTAACGAAAAATGCATGTCATAATTATATATTATATATGCTTAGGGGAATGTGGGCAGGGTTCGAACGTGTGAGCTTTCGAACGATGCAAATTTTCTCTTTGTTGCAAAGAGTTGGTTGCACATTTCTCATCCATAAATTAAGTATTTATGAACCTTATCTTCATTGTAAAAATAGGCAGCCAAGCCCTTCTTTCCTAGGTGCTAGGATCACTAATAGAAAATTGGCCCTAAATGGGTAATTTTGATGGCGCCTATTTCATTTGATTTCTCATAGTTAAACTCATATCTAAAAAAGATCACTTACACAGTGGATGAAGAGTATACTTGAGATGATATTTACGTAATATCTTTTTGCATCAGAGGGAAATTATTTTCACGGTGGCTAAAAATTCGCAAATACTACACTTGTGTGTGATTTTAAACACTGAATGTGTGAGTGTTCACACATCCATCAGGCAACTCCAGCTTGAAAATCATAACCTACTCTACAATGTTCCAGCGATCCCAACAGATCAGATGATTAATTTGTTAGGGTTGCCACATTTGCAATTTTGACAGATTAGTCGATTTTTCGATATTCATTTGGAAGAAAAACAGTGCTCCAGAAAATATGAAAAAAAAAGTTTTTTAAACCTAGGGTAAATTCCTAATTCAAAACTATATCCAGACGCTTTAGTTTTGACAGAATATTCAACACATTAAGTTGATATTTTTTCTGAAGAGAATTACATAAATTTGCTCCTTGACTCTTCTAGAATGTTACTGTTTAGTGAAAATTCTTTAGATATAATTTTAAAACTTCTTAAATACAAGAAAAATACGCGAGTGTAAAATGCTGCTATTGGAAACAAATTAATCCAAATGGAGACAAGGGAAAGTTTCTAATTGCAGACAAACAGTGTAAGTGAAACTGCGACGAAAAGCTTCCAAAATCTTGTTGAGTTGCTCCTGAGTTCATAATTTGTTCTTATTACTGGTCTTTTCTCCTTTCCCATCTAAAACAATAAGAAAATCTCTCCACAAAAGTCATATTTCTGGGGTTTCCTATTGAAGCATTTCCAGGCACTTCAGAAAAACCGTTTTTGTTCACGAAATAGGTAATTATTTCATTGGAAAACTTAATGTACCGTTAACAATAAAGACTAGCACTTAATTTAACTAAAATTAGCCAGAAATATGACATTAAACAAAACGAATAAACAACAGTCACTTTATTGTGTTTTCAATTGGAAAACATGGTCGATCGATGAAAAATTCGATAGTGAAAAGGTATACTTTTAATTTTTCTGAGAAATTAACAAATTAAAATTTGTGAATATGAATGGATTTTCGCTTTATTTGGAGCAAAATTAACTAAATAATGAAACTGTGGTATAGAAAATATATAAATATAATTATTTAGTACTGTATTTATCATAACAACAATGACGTTTCCATTTCGAGCAGGTTTTGAATTATCTTAATTTACCCTACATTCCCCTAAGTGCTCAATTTTTTTTGTTGAAAAACGATGTATAAAATATGCTGTTTTCTAGTCTGTGTGATCAACGTAACTCCTTAAAGAGTTTTGCCAATTGTATAGCCTATTTTTAGGATCTTATATTGATTGATTGATTTGTTTATTATCATCTCTGTTTTTTGTCCCACCCCCCCATGCGGCCATCGCCGTCTTAGCGTCGATTCCAACCTCCGGGATGAAAACGATGGAAAATCCCTTCATTGGTTGTATATTTTGAGACCATACATAAGCACGTAGGTCACACTACATGGGAAAATGGGTATGCTCACAGAGAGAAGTTAAAGAAAACCTAGCCATAAAGGCTGTTTGGCTTCTTGCATAGCACATAAAAGTTTATTTAATGGTGTGGATTGATATGAATTGGAACGGTTAAAACACTTGTTTGTGGACACAGTATGAAACACTAAGCATACGTCGACTTCAGGGTTCCCTCGACGTCCTGATCGCTTGCAGCATAGATCCAGGACCTGACATTCTCCATTGAGAGCACAGGAAATCTCAATGCCATATTATTGACAATGAGTGGAGCCGAATAATTCACTGATCGCACAAATCCAGTAGATTTTGCTTGGGGCACCACACAAAGCACTCGCCTCCTTCCCGCCGCGACAGCTCCTCTAAAGAACCAGTCCTGGCCACTCCTCATAAAAAATTGTTCAGTTACTCTGTAAACATACAGGTGTTGTACGGGCAGGATCTTTATAATATATGTATATTATCTCATAAAAATAAAATTATTGAAATTTTTATAACGCACACAAAATCTCTCTATTTTATTTATGATTTAATCAAATTTAAGAATTGGTTTGATTGAACCACTATGCTACTTTCAAAGCTTCTGAGAAGCAAATTCATTCTATAGTTCAAATTAAAATTTGAATATTCTCCATTGTGATTTTTCGGTTCAATTTAATTCAACACAATTTGCGTTTGCTTCTTTCAAACCACTGAAAAATTGCATTCAATTCTTCAGAAGCAGTACAAGGCAAGATATCTAAATCAATCGCTTTGGCCAAAGAAAAGAACTTGAGAGATGGCAACATACTTAATGAAAAGGCTTGTCAATGGTAGAATTTCCATTTGAATATTGCACAATATTTCACGTTTTGGGGGTTGGAAAATTGAAGTACAATTTATTGTGGCTCCATTTTGCACGGCATCAACAGACGAAAAGCGAATTGATTCCCATTCCTTGCCCCCTCAGAAACCTCCGGGGAAGCCAAATTTATGTTTTGGCAACAATTGTTCAAATGGGCGGACGGAAATGAGTTGACAATTTCGTAAGCGATTTGGCGCTTATATCCTCAACCATATCGGAAATTTAAATGACCTGAAACGAATTGCACTTGAGATTGAAGATGAGATTGCAAGAAGTTTTGATTCGGTTGAGATTTCTTATCAAATTTTTAAGGCAATTTTGTGTTTATAATTCATGGTTTTAAAATCTATTTCGCTGAAGTACATTCATAGCTGTAAATACCAATATTCCAGTTAATTGCATTAGAAAATTCTTCTATAGATTTTGCGGATTTTGTCCAATAATTTCGGATAGAGAGGTCAAAAGTGGATGAGACTTCCTACTGTGCGATGGTCTTTTATAGCAAAAGAACAATAATTCCATTCAGTGTCTCTCTCACTTAATTAAATTTCCTTCCTGCTGATGGTTGTGGTGTTGAAAATTGGATGGTAATCGCGATTGAAAATGTTAAGGGTGGCTCTTCAGGGGGTGGCTGATTGATTGACACTGTGTCGCTAGCAGAATATGGGTGGATCCGGAAGTTTTCTTACGAATTTTTCCACAAGAATCTTCTCATCCTGCCACACTTCCAAACTATTCATGGACGATGACGCGATATATTTCTCTGGGAATCTCTTTCAGCAACAGACGGGGGTGAAAATATTAAATTTAATAGATTTCTCAAACACATTCTGAATTAAACATGATGTTTGGTATTCTGGCTTTTCTATCTGGGCCCCTAGCAAAAGAGAAAAAGCAACACAAAATTCTTTTTCCTGTATAATTCAACTTTCGTTGCTTGAAGATTTTTAAACAATCAAGTCAATTATTACCGAAACAAGAAGAAAATTTAATAACATTGACTTTTTTTTTTCTATCTTTTGCTATTTCCTTTTCACCAAGGAAATCCTCCAAGGAATTTGGCCTTATATGGGAAAGCGGGGGTGATTGGACAATGGGATTTTCTTTAAAATATCAAATTTACTGGGTTTCACTGGGTCCAAAGAGAGTATACTGAGAAAAAACCGGGAGTGTGAATAACTTTTTTCCTCATAACTTTAACACTTTTTAGGTTTTAATTTAACATTTTTTAATCTTAATTTTACACCTTTTTAAGGGTAAAATTAACATGAAAGAGGGTAACTTTAACCCCTAATACACCTAAAAAGCATAATATTTACACCGAATTCGGATCAATAATGCAGGGTAAAATAAACATTTCCGGAATGTTATTTCAACTTTTTCGGATTTCTCTCAGTGTAGTTATAATCTAAAAGCTATCCTAAATTAATTTGAGCATTATGCGGTGCCTACCCATTATGACCTAGTGGTTCCTACCCTTTATAGGAGTCATTTTTGGTAAAAATATGCTTTCTGACGATAATCGATTTTGATGTGTAAGTAGATGCCTTTAAATTTGTGAATTTATAAGATATTTTACAACTTTTCAAATAGTATATCATATATTTTAACAATAAAACAATTCAAATCTAATCATTTCAAAGTTTAAAAGATCTACAACAATTGAACAGTATTTTCGTAAATTTTGTTATCTGATAATTTGTAAAAAGAAAAAAAAAACAACTTCAAACATAAATAATTTTAATACTCTTGGTCAACAAAAAAAAAAACAAAATAGTCAGGGGAAAATGGGGTACTTTCTAATTGGGGCACCTTTAAGTAGGGCTTTCATTTTCTATTTTAAAATGAAACTGAGGCAAGGTGCGTTAAGCACTTTTGGCTATACCTAAAATGAAGTCGTTCCTTTTAACACTAAACCTACCAAGACCGGTCAAATTGACTGGTTTAAAAACTTTTCTAAATTAACACATTTAAACTGTAAAATATCGCTATAAATCTTTATGAATTTCGTAATATATTTTTCAGTGTTTAAAATTTAATTTTTACCTCTTTTCCAAGAACAATTTGTTGAGTATCCTACCCAGCGTGGTCTATCATTTGACCGAGAGCACTACGAAAAACCACCAAGAACGGTCGGTAGGTTTAGTGTTAACATGATTACGAATTTATAAAACTACGAAATAATTACAATTTCGGGTAGACTCTGTTCTAATGACTTTTTATATTTCGTATTTAATAAAAATTGTCTCTAAAACTAAGTCGAGGGAAGGGCTAAATCATGCATTATTAAAAAAAAGACATTTCTTTCCCAAAAGACTCAAAAATTTCAGGAAATATTCTGGATAAGTGGGACATTGACTGCTTGAAATTATCTTTACAAAAAAGGGTAGCAGTGTGTGCCTTCTTTGTGGAATGCTCGAACTCGTGGCTTAGACGCCGTACCTCGAAAGGGGTCCCGGTCAAAATCCCGAAAGCCAAAATCCCGAACGCCAAAATCCCGAAAGCCAAAATCCCGAAAGCCAAAATCCCGAAAGCCAAAATCCCGAATTCTTAAAAGTATCATAGCTACTCCCACGATTGCACTCGCGCTCGCTGGAGGCAAAGGAAAATCTTCTGTGTCTTGGGAAAGTTATTCTAAACATTTTACTCCATATAATTTCATCTGTTTCAGAATTTTGAACATTCGGCATTTTGGCTTTCGAGATTTTGGATTTCGGGATTTTGGCGTTTGGGATTTTGGCTTACAGGATTTTGGCTTTCGGGATTTTAGCTGCCACCGCTCAAAAGTACTAAAAAGTAATTTACTGATTATTATCAATTGATTTATTGAACAGATTGAATCACTCAAAAGATAGTCCAAACTAGCTTAAAAGTGATACTATTGATTTTCTGATAAAAATTACTTTTCTGTCATATGAATCAATTCATTACGGGTTCAGAACCGATTGGAATCGATTGAGAACTGAATGGAAGTACTTCAGGCTTGTCAAGAATTCTAAGACCTTTTCAATAAGCCCAAGTATGATACAATTTGGTTAAGAAATGCGCTCTCTAGAGCCTTTTTAACATTCGTATATGAACGAATATCCGTCTAAACGTATCTAAAAGTGAAAAAAATCGCAAGGCACGTTTTCGAGCAGGTCCAAAACATGGGTTTGGGGGGGAAGGAGAGAAGTGTGAGTAAATGAGGGGCATGTTAATGGTCCTGCGGACTACTTATGAGGCGGGGATCTCCCGAATGTTACAAAACTTTTTTCAATATCTCTAACCGTTTGATTTCTAGAGGTATTCGATCAAACGGACATGCAGACAGACGGACAAACAGCGTGACACCATTTCTCAAAACTCATCTGTAACGCGAAAATATATTGAAAATATTGGTCCCCAGGAGATGAAAGGTGGAAGTCTTCTGTAGTGATAAAATCAAGAGATTATATATACTGCTTTTCCTGTAAAGTTCAAGTAGTAAAATTATCATTTATATCTACCAAATATTAAAAATTTTACAAGATTGTAATAATGCTTGATTTATCACACATGAATCACATGTTCTTAGACCTTCTAAAATCAGGTTTAGCAGTAAATTATGATATTTCATTGAAATTTGTGGTATTCAAATAGCTGTCCTGTAAGATTTCCCTACTGCGAGTTATTCTTTTCTTATTCTGAACGATCGATTTATCGACTGAGAGTTGTAGAATGACTTGGGGGTTCGGAATGCAGTCCAAAAATTAAAACAGCGTGTATTTTATGCTAATCAGTAACGTTTTAGTATTTTTAATACCATCATCAGGCTCTGTGATTTTTCAATTTAATTTTGAAAAACATTCTTAATTCCTTAATTATTCTTGAACGATAGTCTGAGACACGATTACACATTTTTAACAAAAAATGCCCCTTATTTTCCCCCACCCCTCACCTTCCCTTCCATAATCATGTTTTTTGGGATTTCTCGAAAACGCGTCATGCGATTTTTTTTTATTTTTGGATATGTTTTATAGATTACCCAGGCGGACATCTCGTCCATATACGAAAATCCCGTTGAATCATTCCTAATAACGCTTTGTCAAGGTCAAATGTTAAAAAGACACTAGAGAGCGTATTTATCAAGCGAATGGGGTCATGTTTGGCCTCGTTGGAAAGGTCTTGGAATTTCCGACAAAACTGAATCGGTTTCAATCGGTTTTGAATCGATAACGAACCGGTTCCTATCCGATAACTAATTTTTATCTGAAAATCAATTGTATTACTTTTAAAATTATTTTAGGGGGTCTTATGAGAGATATAGCAATCGGTTCAAATCGGTTGAAAACCGGTAAACGGTAAATGATGCAAAAGTACTTTTGAGGTATAGCATCTAAGTCAAGAGTTCGAGCATTTCGCAAAGCCTGAGTCGCTTTGCCACCCCTTTTTTTATATTTTAACAGTTAATCTGTTTCAGTTTCAAAATAAAATAAAAGAAATATCGAGATAAAGAGACAGTGCTATCATCAAATTTTCTTCGTCTTTTCTATCCCGAATTTTCTCTGTCAGTGTCAAATGTTTCCAACTTGCAATTGCGTAAATCTGGAAGACGTTATTAAGCTCAAATTCAAATAGCTGTCCAAAACAGCCCTACTAGCCTATTAGGAAAATGTTTGAGAAAAGTGTTGCGAAGCAATTTGTGTACACAATGCTAAATAAGAAAACATCAGAAATTAAATTACAGGCCATAAATAACAAAAGTGAATAAATCTTGCATTTTCCACCAGGCCGGAATGGCACTTGCAACGAGAATAAAATTAAATGATTTTTGGACCGACTTCTCCCTCCTGTTTTTATGTTGAAAAATATTTCAAACTTTTCTTCAACGTGCTGTGCAATACTCTTTTTTATTCTCTTCACAATAAAAATTCAAACAGACTCCAGAAAGCTTGAATGTGTTAAGTTTTCCCTCTCTGCGATATAATTCATTTTTTCTTGTATGCCATCGAGTTCTTCCTCAGCCCAACTTCACAATGAAGACAATTAATTGTGTTAGTTCTGTGTAGTTTCTCGAAGGAAGGGGTGATGAAAGTTTCCTTTCTCACAAACTGAACCCATTAAACTTGTTTCAATATTCATAAGTTTATAGTATGTCAAACATTTTCTGAAGTATCTAACCTGGAATCCTTCACCCAGGCCATTCTTTCGCGAGAAGAGCAAAAAAGAAACTCCATCACGTCTCGCACAATTTTCACTTTTCCATTCGCGAGAAAATATAGCAAATTCCCATTGGAAAGTGCACGTTTTGTTTGATGATTAATCAGAGTAAATACACAGTGCACTTCTGGGAACTTTATCTGGAGCTTTTACTCCACCCACCGATTCATCCATTGTAAAAGCTCGTACCTGAACTAGGCAATCTCAGGAGATTTCCACGGGAAAAAAACCTGAAGGAGATAGCTTGATTGATGAAATAGTTCAGCAAGAGTGAACAGGTGAAGGAATTTTTAGAAAATTTCATGAAAGCTCCAAAAGCTCCCACCCCAAATCACCCCACAAATCTTCCCAAACCTCAATCTCTGCAACCATTCACGCACGAGGTCGTCATCAATAACCAATTTTGACGATGGACTTTGTACGATAAACTATAATTAATTACACAATTGTGACATCATTGTAAAGAGATAAATCTAATTAATTCTCCAACTTAATCAATTTATTCCTATTCACACCTCATTAATATTCGGTGTGCACAGCATCTTAGAATATATAATTAACACCACATCCTCCCTGTCGACTCTATTTTGTGTCATCTTATGATCACTTCATGGCCTCAACCATACAATTTACACCACTTTGTCAAATTATTCATTTGGTGTATCTACAAGAATTTTCATGGGTTCAATAGCTCATCCTCACAACTATGATTGAGCTTTTGAGGAGCTAAACAAGAGTCGAATACCTAAAAGGCAAGTCTCGTATAAGATTACTCAATCAGGATAGTCATCTATGGAGCTCATTGTATAAAGGTTACTTGTATGTCTCAAACAAAGACTGTGATTTTGAATTGAAATGTCACTTGTAAAGCTGACTTAATGCCATCAATGTAACTTGTGATTAACAGTCAGTTTGAATTTAAATGCTTTATATCGTTTTATTAATAATTTCTCCAAGACCTCGATTTATTCCGTATTATTCAGTAAAAAAAAATATCATTATTAAAATTCTACACCCCATAAAATATTTTAGTTCCATCGCATTGTCTGATTGGCTAAAGCTTTGAGTGCTTTAAAGCTTTAACAAATGAGAGAAGGTGACACAACTACAGTATTTTATTGAATTTAATATTTTTACATGTAAAAAATGCTATATGGCAAATATAGAGGAAACTGGGGCAATAGTAAACATGGGGTAGTTGTGAACATTGATTTTTATGTCCATATGACTTGAACTTATTCCGACCATTTCTTTAGTGGCCAAGGATCTGTCTTGCCTATTGCGCCACTGAGATCCCTGGGAATTCACTGACACTAACAATCCTTTTCTTCACATGAGGGCATTGTATTCTCCCGCGAGAGGCGCTTTTACACTGTTCTCAATTTTTTAATTTACCTTAGACTCACAAAACAAATAAACGGGGAGAGCATAACAATGTTTCCACATTAAATTATTATTTTTACTTTGAAATAAAAACAAAAATAGTAGGCATTTGTGGTGTGAACTGTCAAGTTTTTACTGGAAGTAAACTCTCCCAATGAGCATTTATCGCTATAAATCAGTAGAGATGCCTGACATCTATACGAAAACGATGTCGAAGACTTTACATATTTATTCTATATAACCGCATAAAAGAGGTCCATATTTGAGTGAATGGGGAATTTTTACATCCAAAATATAACAATTATTTATTTTAGATATAATCACGTCATCTTGTACGGTAAAATGAATCGATTATGACTAAATAAAATATAATCACTATACAATATTGATATGTTCTCACCTGAAAGGGGAGAGAAAGGGTTAGATTTATACTATCCCAGCGTTGTCGCCGAAACTCTGGTGGAGCCCAAATGCCGAGTGGATATGCAGGAACAGAGAGACACCACTTTCCATTCACTAAAAACTGATTTACTTCACTGATACTTAATTGATACTTGATACACTACAAGTTAGAGTTAATAAGTAGGATGATGTGTTCGCTTAGGCGGTCAGCGCAGAAGAGAAAGAACATTCTCTACAGGTCTTAGTTTATTGTGGAGGGAAGCTTACGTTCCACACCCGTTCCACATGCAGGGCCGCATTCCTCCACAACATCTCCCCCCTTTTTAAAAGTCATCTCAATCCTGCATCCTTGGTCGCAGGGGTGACGATGATGTTCGTGAGAGTATCGAGGGTTCATTCGATGATGTGAAGACCAGGATCTCGTCAGAGAGAAATCTAGTAACTGATCTCTATCACTTGGTTTAGCAGATTTGGGATCGCTGTCATCACAAAGATCAGCATTGGCGCTGCTGGGGTTGATTTGGTTGAAAATAGCTCGGATGAGCGTGTTTCCGGAGCCAAGAAGTTCATTGTGATAATGAATTTTTCCATTGACTCTCTCTCCCTCCTCAACGGAACGAGAATGGACGCCATGTTTGACGTTGAATAGCTTCTCCTGAAGTTTCAGCAAGGCCAAATGACTTTTCAAGAATAGATCAGACATATGTTGAACCATTGCTAAGCCGTTATGAGTATTCTCACTAGGCGTATTCCTGTGTGCCACCAGGAACGCTTGGGAAACAGGAAGAAAATGCGAAATCCTGTCGGTCAGTTCTCGCGTAGGAGACTTTTCCTGTCCCTGTATAAGTTGTGATTTTCCAATCTGTGAATAGCTATGTTCGGTAGCAGTAAGTGTAACTGTAGCCTGGTAAAAGGTTTTTACTGAACCGTCAGCTATGGTGTGAGAGGTCACACGTTGGGTTCCAACTGTGCTTGCATCCCCGGACGCAATAATAGATGGGTCATAATGCGTGAGCAGCAGGTTGGACGAGAGAAATGCCTTGAGCTGATGGAAGGCTTGTTTCCAGTCTGATGTCCATTTCCATTGAGTGTTTGCGAGGAATAAACGATCGAGAGGAGCACATAGTGTACTCTTGAAATTGACGAATTTTGAATAAAATGTCTCAAACCCCAGAAATGAATGAAATCCATTGATATATGGAGGTTCGGGCATCGAATCAATGGTTGAGATTTCCTCAGAGTCTGGGTAATGTTCTTGGCCATTAGTGTTAATGTCAAGAGGGTTCAGCTCAGATTGGAAAATATTATTTAGCAAGTCCATGTGGCTTTGGACTGAGGGTGATGCTACCAAAGGGTCATCAGAGTAGTCTGACACACCCGAAATGCCTTCAGGCACTGTGTCCACGGTCTTTTGGGATGTACCGGGACCGGATTGTGCATCTGGATAAGGTCTATCCAGTTGAGAGAAAACTAAATTGTTTCTGAATGAAGCCGAAATTTGCATTGGCGTAGGGATTTTATTATTAGCCATTTTCATGAGATGACAAGGAATCGGTCTTCCGAGACGAAATACCGTTGTCGCTTTTGACTTTAATTGCTGTGAGACTTGACCCTTAATACACTTTCCAAGAGTTATTGAGAAAACCCTTGGGTAACTGTCTTTATGAGATGCAGCATTTTCCGTGGTAGACACGTGATTGCAAATCTTTGTAATAGGGATGTCCCAGAGATTAAAAAGCGCTATCCAATCCGTACCAAACAAATTGATATTTGCCTCACCCACTACACACCGACCACTTCTATTGTAAACTTTATTGCAAGAAATAGAAGGGTAAAACTCACCCAGAAGATGAATCGCCTTCCCCTGAGCATCATAGGGATGATCCTGAGCTGGTATGAGTGGTGGTGATCCAATTTGAATCCAGTTTTCTTGAGAGATGATCGTCAGATCTGATCCTGTGTCATACAGGAGCGAAAGCGAAGCGTTGTTGATTGTAACGGTGATGTACTTCCGTCCAGAGGGTGCGCTGGTAACCATATTGACTTGAGATCGCTGTGGGGAGTGTTTCCTACCCTTAGGATTCTTCTTATGGCTGTCACTAAGGTCACAGTAACCCTCACGATGCCCTTTTTAGCCACATTCTGAACAAATGTGATCCTTGTACGTGCACTCACGCACGTAGTGCATAGCTCCGCATAACCAGCAATGTGAGCTGGGTTTCTTCTTCTGCTGAGAATCCTTGTTGAAAGGCTTCTTGTTCTGAACCTTGTTGATGGAAGCAGGCTCCTGTTTGATGGATGACTCAATTCGGGCACTATCCTTCTTGAGGCACAGAAGGCGTTTTGATTCCCTGACCATGAGCTCCAGGTTCAGATTGGAAATATCCTCAGTCTCTAACTTGTTTAGAAGTCATCTTTGTTAACATCGCCTTGAAGCCCGAGTAGGTATATCAAACATTTGAAGTAGTCTGGCGTGACTGTTGAGAACTGGAAATCCTCACAAGCTCTATTGACAGCAGCAGCATACGTTGTATAATCGTCCGATTCACGTTTTTGCATTTGAAGGCACTTCCATCTCCTTCCAAAGAGACTTTCACCTCGGCCGAAAATCGTGCTTAAAACACTGACTGTCTCGTCGAACTTTTTGTCACGGGGTGCAGACGGTAAAATGTAATTGACATCCTCGCATGAGCAATGTTGTCCAAACGCCTGAGTAACAATCTTGTACGTCCAGCGTCGTCCAGAGCCTTTGCATCCTCACGGAAAACATCCTCATATTTGGCAAACCAAATATCAAATGTCACATTGTTGTCTGGATCGTACGTGAACAATTCAATTGTGCCGGAAAGAGCTTCAATTGTGAGCTCTGGGCGTTTGTCATTTGAAGTATTCATCTGGTGAAGGGTAGCCATGAACTCAGCATGATGATCCTCACTCATTTTTGCTTGGAGTTTGAGAAGTTCCTTGGTCGATCTCAAAACATGCAAAAGTTCTTCCTCCATGTTTGTTTATGTTTTGGATGACACTTCCAATTACAAAAATGGCGGCGCCTTCCAGTGAAGTACTGGAATTAATCGATTGGGAAAATCGATGAAGTGAATGGCGGGCACCGCGGGCACTTTCCAAAGTGGAATGTGGAGTCAATGTGGCGCTCTAGGCTAGAGCTGATGAATCTCTTCAAGTACAATTGGTGATTTTTTTCCAATTGCTGCTGGGCACGACACCAATCCTCTGTCGTCACTTGATGTGTTCTCACCTGAAAGGGGAGAGAAAGGGTTAGATTTATACTATCCCAGCGTTGTCGCCGAAACTCTGGTGGAGCCCAAATGCCGAGTGGATATGCAGGAACAGAGAGACACCACTTTCCATTCACTAAAAACTGATTTACTTCACTGATACTTAATTGATACTTGATACACTACAAGTTAGAGTTAATAAGTAGGATGATGTGTTCGCTTAGGCGGTCAGCGCAGAAGAGAAAGAACATTCTCTACAGGTCTTAGTTTATTGTGGAGGGAAGCTTACGTTCCACACCCGTTCCACATGCAGGGCCGCATTCCTCCACAACAAATATCAATTTTATAACTACTGATCGTAGAATTGTCATTTCTTTTCCATTTTCATTTAAAACTTGCTTAAAACATCTTCCTCAAATGAATAATTATTTTTAGATTTCCTGTAACTCGTGCACTTCTATTGCGTATGAAGATTTAATGCAACGACTGTTTTGCATTAAGGGACATAATATTAGTGAACAAAATTTCCTTCCCGACCTGAAATTCTCAAGGGAAAGCTGGGAAATTAAATAAAATAAAATTGAATAAATTTATTGCTTTTTCCATCGTATCATTGAAAAAACTTATGGATGTCAGATTTTTACTGCATGTATTGATAGAACATCACTTTATACACAATGGTGCACAAATATTGGCACACACAAATATTTTTTGCACAATTTCTAAATTAAATTAGGTTTAGTGTTGCCAATTTTCTATAATTTTCCACGCCATAATTTTCATTTTATTCCGATAAAATAAAATTAAGATATTATAACCCGAATAAATAAGAAATATAGAAGAAAGCACGTTTTTACATATTTTTGTAAGTATATTTACATTATGGCGTACAATATGTTTACATTATAGACTCTTTATATCAATAATATCACTTCACAATAAACAGTTTACAAATTTTATGCATCTGATAGACTTTTTCTACACTCTGGACACTCTTTCTGCAATTAAGCTTCACGACAGAAGATCACAAACTTGTTTTAATGCTTGTACTTTCGCTACACTGCAATTAAAGAAACAAAATGTTAGCTCTCACGAATACAGTATTAATTCACTATTTTTCTATCAATTATCCTTACTTTGTCAAATTTGATCTCTTTGATGTGTGTGCTCGTCTTTACTGTACACGCTGGTGCACTTCAAGACTTTAATTTATAATAAACATCACTTTTTATTACAAGTTTTCACTCGCAAATGAACTTCTGCTTAGTAAACAAAGCAGAATTTAACAATCTGGCATCGTCATACAAAATGAAGACAAGTTGTATATAACTTGTGTCTTTTATAGAGCAAATGTAAGTAAAATATATCAGAACATAATGTTCATACAATTTCACGACATTATGTGAACGTAATAGCATGAATATGTAAGATGAATATACTTTAGAAATTTTTGACATAGTTTTATACATTTTCACTCCAAAATAGATTATATTATGACATGTTTATAGATCTAAAAATGTTTGGTCGTAATTTTAAGGGAAAATAACAATATCTTAACTGGAATTTATCAAACGAAATGTATTATATGTATTAATAGAAAATATCTGATATTTTCTATACATTTTTTAGTCAAGTTATTATACTGGCATTCAACGTACATAATTTTCTGATAATATACATCCAATGCGTTCATACACTATAGCCGTACTCACTATGGCGTTGTTATCTCGTAATCTCCGTAATCTGTTATCTTGTTATAATTTTTCATTTATAAAATACATTACGAGAACATAACGAGATAACGAGATAACGATATTACAAGATAACAGCGCCATAGTGAGTACGGCTTATATTTTTAAGAAATAGCTCGATTACATTGAAAATATGTTGGTTATATTTGAGACATACATTATTTGGATATCAAATGCCCCTTGGGGGCACTTTCAACTGTTTTCAAGTTGTTATTATCAAGCTCGTGTATAATAACCCCTACACACTAGAAAAATTGATGTCCATATGAAGTAAATTGCTTTTGCTTGTATAGGAAAAACTGTCAAACATACACATAAATTTATCTAGTGTGTGAGGTCATAAAAGAAAAACATTTTGTAAATCTTAAAATCGGAAAAAAACTTAATTGTCCCCTTGTAATTTTCGAGGAGTGCAATGAACTGACTTCTGTCTTTCTGTGAAACTTATAATTTTAACCATAAATATTTTTTAAACCTTCACAATATTTTCAAAACTTATTAAAAATCTTTCACAAGAAAATTAAATAATTTTAAAGTATATTGCCTGCACAGTAAAAAAAATTAACACTATATAGTATGTAATCTTTCACACCACTATTATAGTGTTAAATTTGGAAAAAGTGTTTAATTTAAAATTGTTTAATTTAAAGTTGTTGAATTTCAAGATGTTGAATTTGGAATTGTTGAATTTATATGTGTAAACTCAAAAATTGTTGAATTCTGTTTATTGTTGAATTTTCTTTTCATTTCGAAGATTTTGATTTTTTTCTTTTGCCTTTTTAGACTTTTTTTTGGTTTTTCCTGTACTCGGGATCCCCTCTAATGCGAAATGATTACATTTGATGCTCGGATCTTCACGATATATTTATTATTCATATAAATATTTGATGTTCTATATGACTTTTGCCCAATGAAAAGCATCTCGACTGAAGTATAAGTCTTAATTGGAAATTCAACCATTTTTACACAACTTTTGTTTAAAAATTCAACAACTTTTGTTTAAAAAATCAACAAGTTTGGTTGAAATACACTAGGCTTCACACTATAATAGTGTTAAAAATTATGATCAAACTATAATAGTGTTAATTTTTGATCATGTGACAAAAAATACCATAAAGTTGTGTAGTTTTTCACACTATAATAATGTGAAAAACTGTAATCATACTATAATAGTGGTAATTTTTAGAATTTGTCAAACAGTTTTAAATCACGAAACATTATTGTTGAAAAATTTTTATGATTACAACAGTGAGAAATTTTACACAGATCACAATTAAATAATTAATTTATGCGATTTCACACTATTATAGTGTTAAAATTTTACACATTTTCAAATTAAACAGCATTGTTGAAAATTTTTCAACTATAATAGTGGTAATTTTCAATCACGTGACAATAAATTACCAAAATATTGTGCATTTTTTAAACATTTTTAAATTAAACAACTAAAATGGTCGATTTTGCACTATTATAGTAGTAAAATTTTACGCATTTTTTTACTGTGTGGTCAAATACGAATTAAAAAGAAACAAAACCAGAAATATCATTATTATATTTTTAATTTATCCTTTCTATATTTAATGACAGTCATTTTGAATACGGAAATGTTATTATGAAACCTTCTAAATTGAATTTAAATTCTGCATCGATTTGGGATGGATTTTTTTCTAAAACCGTTAAAAACCTTCGAGTAATTGAATAATTTTAATATGTACATTGCGTCAAAATTCATAAAATTAAAATGTTGTACAATAATTTTATGAATTTTGATATTGCCACATAATTGGCTAATTAAATTATTATCAGTATAATTTTCACGATATGAGGTAAACCTTTGCATACAACATTTTCGTCAAATATTGACAAAATTATTTAAATTCTGTCCAAAATTTTGACACGATTGCCAAAATGAAAATATGCCTATGAAAAACAATGTGATACAATTTTCCTAAAGGCACAATGTAAGTGGATATAGTAATTTGGGAAAATGGATTTTGCAATAAACGTCATCGATTAGTTTAATAGAAACAATTTTAAACATCGAAATTTAATTAAACTCCATGCTCTCCTTATTTTCAGGTAAATTGAAAATTCTTTTGTTATATATCCAGTAGATCGTTTTTGAAAGAATTTATCTGAAAATTATTGGAGATTGAAAAGAATGCAAGCATGTGAAAATTGTCTCAATCCCTGTCTATAGCATTTATCAGATCAATTTGCAATGGGGAGGAGGACTTTTCGTGCAGACGACAAATTTGCCTGCATTGCTGGCAGAAGAGGAAACAGGGATGGAGAGGAAGTGAGTTCTGGCAGCGGAAACAATTACTGTGTTTCTTCAAACGGACGTTGGATGCATGACGATGGGGACGGAAAATAAGGGAGAAGGAGGAGGTTTAAGGCGATTTCTGCATATTGTGGTTCTCTCAATCACTCACCCATTCTCCCTGGGAACGTTCTTTTTACCGCTATAGCTCCTGAAGGAAGAGAAATTCCTTGGCACTATAGAGAATTCTTCCTTCCTCATCCATTCCACGTCATTTTGCAGAAAGGAAACACAAACGAAGCGAACAGAAAATTGGCACTTGGTGCAATTTCTACCCAACCCATAGTAATGGTTTTTTCTTTCTTATTGCCTTTTTTTTATTCCACAACAAAACATTTCTGCTTTAACTACTTAAATTAATTTCTTGTGGTATTCTCACTAAACACCCTGCTGAGAATGGAATTGAACTTGTATTTTCCAATTAATTTGCTGAAAATTGTCAACATAGCAATTGAATACGATTGTTATAGTTACTATTTTCATTTAAATTCAAACATCGTGCTTAAATATGATGTCAGAGTGACAGGAGAATATTATAATCCAATATATGAGCTGTATTTCCAAGATTAAAATTTTGAAATTGTATTTTGATACTATTGTCATATATTTATTCATTTTAATTTTTAAAAATCAAATGAATTTGTAAATTCTAAATTGATATTTATTTAATTGATTTTCCTTACGAATTTTACAAGATTACTTAGAGCAGGTTCAATTGAAGACGAAGAACAATATTTCCTAATAGCATATGAGGAAAGCCCGTACTTGAACAATGATTTTTTGAAAAAAAAATGATAGGGAAAACTGGAGCACCACTAACCACGGGGTAGCACCAAACACTGCGACTTTTTAATCAGGTGTTCGACTTCAGAGTACAAGACTTATAGAAATTTATTGGCGCTATAGGGATGCTTGTTTACTGAAGAGAAATGGTCGGGATAGTCCAAGTAGTTTAGAAATAAAAATTAGTGTTTTGTGCTGCCCCGTGTTTAGTGGTGCCCCAGTTTCCCCTATATTGTTCATTCATTCATTTATTTTCAACCGCTTATTCCTATTGGGGTCACCGAGGCAAGATTCTAAATTTGATTCAGCCACAGTGTCCTAGGTTTGCCTCGAGGTCGACGGCCTCTCACAATGGTCCCCTATATTGTATTTGGCAGAATTTTATTAAAAAAAATCAAAACGATAATTGAAATTAAAGGATAATTGTTGCTATTTTATTAACACTATTCCTCACTGTAACTCACAGGATATACTAAGTTTTATACCTGTTTATCATTTTTTTATAAAACGATTTTTAAATCTAATTTGCAATTTAGGGATAAGTATGCCCTACTCTTTATTTTATACATATTTAAAGTGCTTGAATATTTTTTGTCTTTAAAACATTACAAAATGACGGATTAATGAATAGCTCACTAGGGCCCTTCCCCAAGAAACATTTTTTTCTTAATATAGTCTTGTAGAATTCCTGAAGTAAGGCACTATAGAACCAAAAACTTTTTTATTTCCTTATAACTCTCTTGGTTTCATCACTGAGATTCCTATAAGTGGAGCTGTCTTAAGGATCTTAGAATCTTCTATAGGAATTTCAACAGAAAATTCTCATTTTAAGTCTTTTAAAAGTGCACTAGAAGACTTGTTTAATACTTGGTTCTATATACAAGGCAGCTATTTTGCTTCTTGGGGTCACAGCGCTCCCTAAACCTTTAAGGACGAGACACTTTTTACGAACGGCAAATCAACAATAAAAATTAAACAAAATTTGTGAAACGTTTTACATCTAACCACGAGAAGTCCAACAGAGTCTGATTCGGTGTATTTTTTGCTTCTATGAACGATAGGGACCAAAATAGCCCAAAAATTAAAACAATTTTTCTGGCACTACCAATGAAGGATAATTGTCTTTCTAATTAAAAGTATTATGTATATTTATTGTAATTTCTGGTGTCAAGAGGTTTTGCTTAAAAAAATCAAAAATATAAAAATATAATAAAAAGGCATTCATCAATCGGTAATTTAAAAATTCGTTACTTTTTAGCTTAAATATTTAGTACATAGCAAATAGTTGGAGATTTGCAAAAAATATACTGGATATACAACCTTCTACTTTACGCACTTTACGATTGCGTACATATATTAGAAAGAAACGACTTTAGGTAGAATGGAAAAATTATTTTCTCTATGGATCACGGGTGACCCAATTGTCCTTAAAGGATTAATTGCCGGGAAATATGCAGACCTTATAATTCGTGTCTGAGAAAACCATAAAAATATAAAAAATAATAATAATTTTTGTACATGTATTTCCCTCAATAGGTTAAACTAATAAATCCTAAAGAAAATTAGTAGTGATATCGAAACTTTTATAGATTCAAAAAACAGTGCATTTTTGGAGCAAAAATTTTGAATTTAACTTTTTGTAAAACTTAAATAACTTTCAATAAATGTTTTATAATAAATATTCAGCAAATACGATAAGCAAGGATGAATGACTAGAAATTCGTGGAATACATAAATTCCGTAGATAAATTCTTTATTATCAAGTTTTGAAATTAATAACGCGAAAAAATTCAGAAATAAATATTTATCAGTCGTATCAGGTTGAAACCTTTCTAGGGGAAACTGGGACACCATCAAACACTAAATTTTATTTCTAAACTACTTGGACTATCTCGACCCTTTCTTCAGTGGACAAGCATCCCCAAAATGCCTATAAATACCTATAAATTTCTATAGGTCTTGTCCTCAGAAGTCGAAAATCTGATTAAAAAATCGCAGTGTTTGGTGGTGTCCGAGTTTCCCCTATAGTCTTTGCCGGGATTCAAATACCTTTAAAATGAATTTAAGCCAACCCTTTACGGTTTAGGAATAATACTCCTAAGAGCTTTTAATGCCTTTGAACTTTCAAAGGCATAAGAGGGAGCGCCCAATATTGTTTAGATTGTATAACCATAAGATCGTTTTTGGCATAATCGAAAACCTAAGTTCATTAAAAAAATCTAGATAACCTGAAGCAAAAAGGAAAATGGGAAAGCGCGCTACCTTCGGACGATTCAAGTTTCGGACAATTCATTTTTTTCTCTATGTTCCTTATGGATTTCACCTATAACTTTTTTTCTGAAAATTTGAGGCATTGGACTGAAGCTATTAAAATATAATAATAGACCAAATTTATTTATAATACATTGACAAAATTAAAAATTAATTGTTCAAATAAGCTTAAATCGTTCGAAGATAGCGCGCTTTCGATTCAAGTTTGAGGGTATCTGAAGGCTCTACGTAGCTAACTCTTTCCATTTGGACTAAAGATCTCAATGAACAATAAACAAATTTCATTTCGTCCTTTTTTCTCAAAACAAAATAAAAGGATCTCATCTACAATAAAGTTTCCTGGATTTATCACTGATTTTGCAATCGTTCCAAAAGCATTTAATTGTGAAAATGGGTCACAAAAGGACAGAGAAGAAATTAAAAATCCACATGATTAATTAAAATAAACATTTGCAGATTTCAATGACGTAAATTCCCAGCATCAGTCTCATTCCAAAGATCAATCAATAACCCATCTTTCCCACAAGGAAGAACATTTCTTGCAGCACTTAATTAATTTTATTCCATACAATTTAAAAGCAAATCGTGCCAGAGAGTCTCAAAAATGAATTTATTTCATCACGAGAACTTCGTACTCCGTTACGCTGACTTCTTCGCCATCAAAAGGGATGTAGAGGCATCCGTGACTGGCCTGAATTTTGCCAGGAGTCTGCGTTCCGTTGTGAAGGCACCGGCCCATGTAGAGCTTCTCACCATCAACAGTCTGACCAACTTCTATGGCTCCAGCCGGGATTTCTCCATTTGTGGCGAATTCCCAGACAAAGTCTCCTGTCCGCAGAACTTCATACTCTTCCTTGGAGTGCTCCTCACCGCCGTAAGCAACATAGGCAATGGCTTTGTCTGGGATCACCTTGGCTGGGATCATATCGCCCTCGTGAAAGGCTCTACCGACGAAAATGGGACTTCCATCGGCATCTCGTCCAGCCCTCACGGCAACATCGTAGGGGAAAGGAGCTCCTGGTCCGATGTACTGCCAACAGTATCCTGCAAGAGACGAATTTTGTAGATCAATTTCACGTTCTAATTCAGATAATTGGGAATAACTTGAGCAACTTAATTACTTTTCTACAGAAACAAGAGCAAAAATGGTATGAAATATTGTTAAACTGTGTACGACTGAGTTATCTGATATACATGAGATGTACAATGTGTATATACGTTGTCCTATTTCACAATTTCTTCAGATAAATAATCATTTTTGAGATAAAAATATTTGCGGTGATATATTTGGCAAATCTCTTTGAGATTTTCTTGTGAATGTGTTATCTTTTCAAGACAAAGTTATAAACTCTTGAGAATAAATAATTCTTGCTTTTTATAAAACAGAAAAAATACTACATTTTTAAAATTAATATTGATGCAATTTGTTATTTGAAACGAAAACTAGAGAATAAAATGTTCTATAAAAAATCCGGTTTTTTAATGCTATACACTACTCATAAATCTGGAAGTTTTTTATTAAACATTCTTTCGTGTACCCATAAAACTTTTTAGTCTCATTACTTTATTTAATTGACTAGAAGCTTAAAAGCTTTCAAAGCATCCAGAACTTTGGCTAATCAAAAAAAGCAATTCTAGTAAACTATGGGGAATAAAAAATTTTCATTACATGTAGAATAGTTTCTTCAGACTGAATCAACATTGGAGAAGGATAAGTCCAATTCAGATTTTTATGCATAATAAGAATCGCTGCTGAGTCTTTAAGAAGCGTAACAAACAGCAAGCTTATTTAGTTGTATTACAAGGGACCTTGTATGAGATTTTCAATGTTTATTCTAATTAGAACCTTAAGAACCCTCAGTTTTCTCGCCTGGCATAAAACATAGGGGAATGTAGGCATGGTTCGCACAGAGTGAACCTTCAAACGATACGAACTTTCTCTTCGTTTGCAAAGAGCTGACTTACCATTTCTCATCTCGTTTCATGAACTTAATAATGATCTATCTTATGGCTAAGAAATGACGAACTAGCTCTTTGTAAACAAAGAGAAAATTCGCATCGTTTGAAGGTTTACTCTGTGCGAACCATGCCAACATTCCCCTACCTATTTAATGTTGCTTTTTATTTCTTGAAATTAGCGAATTTAAATTTATCTAAGTTGTCAAAAGAGAAAAATTGGAAAATTGTACAGAAGCAGATTCGATTTTTTTTACCCATATGGACGACAGAACCTAGATAACCCATTAACCTTTAAGAGGTTTTTCTAAAAATACCAATGAACGCTAATTTTCGTTCTTGAGAAAAATATTATGCATAGAAGACAGTGCCCATACTTTTCACGGTCTCAAGCTTCGCAATGACTAAACTTTTCCTATGTTTCTGAATAAATGCGAATTAACAATATATTTTTTTAAAACAGGACATTTTCCTAAAAATATGGGTGCGATGAGTTACATTTACTGAGGAACATAATAAAAATTTACTCATTATAAAGCTTGGGATCGTGCAAAGCATGAGTACTGTCCCCTAGTTATTGTAGTTTCTAATGCCAGATCTCTTTTTATTAACCCATTCGTACCCATCGATTAATGTATTAATCAAAAAATACACGATTTTTGATCATAAATTTCTGCGCAACTGATGTCCGAATTTCTGTCGGGAATGGATTTTTCGTTACTTTGGTCTTTGAATTACTTCTAAAAAATAGTTCGACAGCGATGGAAATACATTTTGTGGTTCTTTTCTCGCTTCGCGGAAAGTCATGTAAAATTTTTGCTCAAAATGACGAACGGAAAATACGACATCCCGTCGAATTTCTTAAAATTCACCTCCATCCTCTTTCCTGATTTGTATTCTGATTTCTATTTCGTGTTCTTAGATAGTTACTCTATCTAAATCAAAAGAGTTTGTAATTAATTAATGTACAGAATTTAAATTCAGTGACTGTTAAGACGCGTGTTTGACAAGGGTTCCCTGCACCCCCATGATAGATAAATTTTTCTCTTCTTTTAAAAAAAAATCATCTATTAATCGGTATGAAACTAATTCCAAAATTTGAACCATCTATTTCAAGTATTTCTGGTACATTGACTGAATGGGTTAAGGTTGTTATACTTAAAAATTCAAATAAAATTCATTAATTGATCATATGACATTAAACCACTTGATACGTTGAGTCGCTTCATAATTTCTAAGTTTTCCCCTTTCAATAATGATTCACTGTTTTAGTTCACCATAATTAATTAATTAAATAATATTTTGAAAATTAATATTTACTACTTATCATATTGAACATAACTACAGTGTCAGCCAAAAGTTTCTTGACAAATAAATGTTCGTGAAAACAAGTCAGAAAAATGATAGAAAAAATAACCTTTTAAAATGTTTCTTTTCGCGAATGAGTTGCCTGTAATTCATAGATGTTATTTATGTATTTTAAAAATCGAAACCCCAGGTAGAGTCAAGGTCCTGGCTCGGTCTGCCAGTGGTGTTTTCCAGATGTACTTGTGTCACATTATTATAAATTTTAACGATTTTACGTATATCCTGCGTCGTGATTTTCAATAAAAATAAACAATTGACGACGCGGATTAATTCCTGTAGTATTTATGAACGATTTTCCACCTTTTACTTTCCTGTAACTTTTCATTTTAACACAAATTATAAAGAAATAAAAAAGTACATTATTATATGATTTTATCATCACTTTTATGTGCATAAATTGACCATTGCATACTTAGAAATGTGGAAATCAACCACTTGTCTTTCAAATGAAATAACTCAAATTTATAACACAATTTAAATAAGTTAGCTGTACGTATTTGACCATTTTAAGTAACATTTCCTAATGTGTCAAGAAACTTTTGATCGATGAAAAATCATCAACTTTGGGAAAACATATATTTTTGATATGAAACAAAAATGAATTAGTCTGCGGTCATTAATGGGCTATAAGCCAATAAGACCTTATAGGTAAGGTGGGATAAAAAAAAACAAAATGAATTAATTTTTTTTAATACATAAATCATGTAAGTCCATGGATTACAGGTGATTCATTCGCAAAAAGAAAAATTTTAAAAAGTTATCATTTTTCCATATGGTTTCTCGAACAAAGATTTGTCAAGAAACTTTTGGTCGACACTGTTATATTTTTGAATATTTTCTTTAATTTTAATTAACTATTTGCAAAAATGTACACGTAAAATGAAGAGCTAATTCTCTCATGACTAACTAAAGGTTAAATAATCGCTAGTAAGAGTAACTGTGCTGCTCGTATTTGCTGTGTACCTCTGTATCAAGGGGTGATTCATAAGCAATTAGAGTGACTCGAGTTCCCGGTTCCCCCAAAAAAATAGGTTTCTAGAAAAATATATGAGTTCCATGATTTCCCTGAATAGAACCCCCGGGTTCCTTGAAAAATGAATAGGTTTCCTGCAAAATGAATAGAATCCCCGTGAGTTCTCTGGAAAAGTAAACAGGTTTTCCAAGACTTCCCTAAAATATTGTATTGTTTTCTCCTGATTTCTTGAGAGTTTCCTGAAAAATCTATTGGTGCCCTAAATTTTCCTTGGATTTTTTAACAAAATGTGTAGGTACTCCGTGGGTTTCTCCACTGAGAAAAAAAAGGAGGGTGCGATTAACTTTTTTTCCTCATAACTTTAACAATTTTTAGGTGTAAAAATATATCAACATTTTTTAATGTTAATTTTACACCTTTTGAGGGTAAAATCAACATGAAAAAGGTTAACTTTAACCCCCAATACACCTAAAAAGGGTAATATTTACACCGATTTCGGATCAATACTAACCGGTAAAATTAACATTTCCGGAATGTTATTTTAACTTTTTCGGATTTCTCTCAGTGTCGGGTTCCTGGTGGATTGCCTGGGCCAACTCGAGTTCCTCGAAATGACTTACCCCTTGCACAGTTATTGATCCAAGGGAAAAAATATCCCGGACGATTGTAATTGTAAAATCCTAACATGTCTTGTCCCATTTTATTTTAGATTTTACCCCCTCTTTCGCGTCTTTAGGGTCATATATGACCCGGGGAAAAAAGTTTCTTTTTGGCTATTTACATTAATTGAAATCTAACTGGAGTCTTGAGAAAATGAGCCAAGAATCTTACATCCTTCTATTATGATGTCGTGCACGAACAGATAGATTTCAATTAATGTAAATACCCAAAAAAAACCTTTTTTCCCCGAGTCATGACATTACCCTAAAGACGCGAAAGAGTTAACTTTTGCTAATATCATGACATTTTGCTTTTTCAATAATTTTTTTTAAACTATCTTGAAAATCCAAAAATTTTAAATAAAGCCTGATTCTATTAGTGGGGAGAAAGTAGAAACAGATTAAATTTGGGAATTAAGTTTATATTAATCCTAACCTAAAACATTTCCAATTTCTTATTAGAATTCCAAATCATATAAAATACTTGTTTTCTCTACTTTAGAAATTTTACGGGCAAAATGAAATAAATCAACTTGAAACTTTGAAGCTGCATTATCGTAATGATCATAATAATTGTGATCTCAAAAACGTTTCTGAAGGATGAAATTTTTTAAAATTATAAGTACGGTACAGTCTTGAAAAGAGAATGCGGCTAACAAACTCAATTTTTCTTTCTTCTTTTCTTCTTCTTCTTTTTACTGAGTTTCTTCTCCAAAGTATTTTCTGATTTTTGAGGTTATGTGCAACGTAAACTGCATCTAAAACATTTTTCGATACAGTAAGGAAATTATGTATGTTCAAAATTCAAAAACCTGAAATCTTGTTTTTAAGATTCTTTTCAAAATTCCCTTTAAATGGTCAGATTTTAAGTTTTTCTGCCACATAAAATAGTTTTGGCGATTTTAGGTTTGGTCTAACCAAGCGCCTGGCAAGTTGGCTTTTTTATATGGAGCTATTTGAAGCCAATTCCCAAATTGATCTTGGACTCAGCTCACAGTGCTCCAAGGAAAAAAAATATTTAAACAAAAATTTAGTAGGGTAGCGGCATTACTTATGGCCATATTAAGGACATATTTGCTCACAGCTTCTTTTCTTTTTGACTATATAAGATAAAATTATAACTGTAATTTCTTTAAAGTACCTCCTTTCGATATATCACGGTGAATGTATTAGGAAATTTCCTTAAGCCTCAGAAAAAGTATGATTTTTCCCAAAATGTAAAATTCATAACTTATGGCCACTTTTACGAACTTATGGCCGCTCGTGGAATGACTTATGGCCACAATGTAAAATGATGCAAAATAAACTTAGAAATAAAATATTTTAAGTGCAAAAGAAAAGAAAAAGATTTTAGGTAGTTTCATAAATTTTTATTATTTTTTTCTTAAGTTTTTATAGTTTTTATTCATGATTGTAGCATTGCACTATTAATTGCTTGTCATCCTTCTATTCACTGAGGCCCGCCATCCGTTTTTTTATAATGAAAAATGCATATTTGACTGCATGAAAAACCCACCTCATAATTCCCTCTGTCTCCATTTGTAAGGGCATTGCGAAAGCCTTCGTGGTCTGATATTTCTTCCGGATCCTTTCCGGAGATTTTATTGAGGAGAGTTGTGAGAGGCATGTGATACACGTGAAATACTCTGGTCGCGGTCATTGCATTATCAATGCCTCTTAATGCCTGTGAGTTGAATATTGAGGCTCTTTTTTGTTTCTTTATATTTATTTACTGGTATCATTGTCCTAAAATAGTGAAAAAAAAGGTTAGGTTATCTGTAACAAACTACAAATTCATGAGATAAATGTGCAACTCTCGAGGAATCTTGAAATCAGATTTTACACTACATTTATTTATAAACTATTTTATATTACAATTTCATTACTTACCTTAAATTTCATTAAATGTTTGCCAGAAAACACCGAATTATTGAATACAAACAATACAATTGACAACTCTCCAAATCAAAATAGTGTCACATATGGTGTGAGGGCGCCACACGTCGAATACCGTGGCCACAAGTCCGTAATCCTATCAATTTGGTCATAACTTATGGCCCCATCTTAATTTTATATTTGTTGTTTAAAAACTTATCAAAATTTAATAGTAAAAGAACATATAGTTATTAAGGAAAGAAGTTTTGAAAAATAGTACTAAATATTTTCGATTGAACATACAATATTTAATTGTTAAAATTTTTGAGATCGTTAGTAAATTTCTTAACGATTTGACGTATTTTTAATCATAATCCGCATCAGTAAAATATTTTCCTTAAATTTTTTATTATTGTACCGAAATATTAAAGTAAATCAATTTAAAATTTTCATTTAATGATAGCACATCAAATATTGGTAATTTTGTGGTTCTTTGAAATCATCTTGTGAGAAAAAATTGAAGATTTTTTGCGAAGAGGCCGCAAGTATAGACTGGCTATAAGTAATGCCACCACCCTATATTTATCCCTCCATACGGAAAGGTATCTTATAATACGGAAAAACTCCTCACTTTTTAAATATTTAGCATAACAATCACGAGTGCAGAAAAATTCCCATGCGCATTTGTATGTGACAGTAAGAAATTGGCTTCAACTTTCAAGGACACTCGCCGGGGACTAGGGTCTAACATAACCTAAAACTTGTCGTTTAGTATGTTTTTTAAGTGAAATATTTAAAAGAAAATTCAAAGCAATTTTATATGTTTTTCTTTTAATTTGTTTCTTAAATATCAATACGATCATAAGCGATCACGAAAATAATTTTTTAGATCAATTAATTAATCACGGAGCTTAAACCTCAAAATTCCTTAGCAAAATTACAAAATTACTTTTTAGGAAAAGTTTTAAATGTTTATGAGGACTATAGTTGAATTGCTTTATTGTTGAAATTGAAGTTAGGAATATTCATAAACAAGATTAATCCCCCAATGAATGAGGTATTTTTGGAAATGTTCTCTTAAGTTATTCTTAAAATTCCGAAACTCTTTTAATTGAATTCTGTGAAACATCTTGAACTAAATTTCAATTTTCCAAAATTTAAATGATCACTTGTATGAAAAGTTCTCAACTTCTTGACTCACTATCTTAGAATTCTCTACACTCGTAAACTTTCCCCACATATGAAGTGTTAGTGGAAATGGTGTGAGTTAGTATCAACCCCAAAATGTTGGTGGAAACTTTCCGCTCTCGGCCACTGACTTTCCGCCCGGGAAGGAGTGAATATGTCTGTGGTTTGGTTAGTATGTCGATGAGTCGCTGAATCTTACCGGCGACATCAAAGCTTAAAGGATTTCTTGCTCGATCCACCACACTGGCCTCCGATGACGACGACGACGACGACGACGACGATGAGCTGCGTGGAGCCTCAGGTGCGGGCGGAAAATGTGGCATTGGCATGGGGTATGAGAAGGAGGCCAGAGGGGCGCCATAAGGCCCAGGTGGAGCCCCATAGGGCCCCGGTGCCGAAAATTCAGGCAGAAATCCAATTGGTGGCGGACTATCTGGAAAGTGATGTTATGCAACTCTCGCGCGATATCTTATCAATTTCCTACACGGAAAATTTCACCTTTCCCAAATGGACAAAATTACCCAGATATTCCCTCCAAATATTCACTAAAGACTGGGGCTTCAGAAAGCACTTAAAAAATTGGGATCAATTGCGAAATTGGGTACTGTGGATTGTCTTACCTGGCATTCTGTTTGCTTAATTGTTGCGCGACAAACACCTTCGAATATCACTCACCAACTGAATCACAATTTGCACCGCGACTCAATTATGGAATAGGTGAGAGATAATAACTTTTTTCTTTACTCCCTCACTCTATGATAAAGATACTGTGAGTTTTTTTTTGCATGTAAACACACAAACATGTGTGAATTATATCACTTGGATGATTAAGTTCTTTCGCTGTTTAATCCTCGAAGAGCTCAGGCAAATATTTCTACTGCTTTGAAGCATAAGATCACTAAAGAAAAATTCCTTAGGTCTTAAAATGCCTTAAAGTGGAGCTTGAGGCCAAAGTGGCGGCAGGAGGCTGCCTAAAAATCATAATTTCTTAATTAATGGAAAGAAGGAAAAATAGAAAAATAAAAACCTTTAATCAAATTTATTAATCAGACATCAATCAGTTTTTAAGAGTTCTCTAAAACCGTAAAATTTACCAAGAGTGTTTTTTTACTGATCGGACTCAAAGTTTTCAGATTGCTATGATACTAGATGACTAGAAGCCAAACGGTAAGAGATATCGAGATATCAGACAATGGGGTACTAGAAATACTGGAAGATAAAATGTGCATATATTTTAGATCTTTCAAATATGCTTACAGATTAATAGGGTCGAGTAAGTACCTTTGGCCACTTTTAGATTTAACCCTCTTGTAACTACAGTACTATTTATCCAACTTGAAGGTAATTTTGCATATAGGTACTTTGACTCACTGTCTCTCTGTATATTCAATAAATTTTCTAGAAATTTGGCACTTTTGGCCATTTATTTCACTACTTGTGGCCACTTTTTTTAAAATGAATTTTCATTAAATATATGGTAGAATAACTTAAAAAAAAACCGTTAAATATAAACAATAAAATACTGTTCATACATTTATTAAAAATATTTAGCAATTATTTGTATATATTTTCAATGTTATTTTGCATATTCTATTATATTAAATTTCTTATATTGAGAGTGACAAAACTCCTTTAAAGTATCTTTCTTACCTCATACATATAAATAAAAATTCAAGATTTAATTAGAATTCATGTTTAATTCGAGATTTAAGAAAAATAAGTTAATAAATTTCAAAATCAAAAAATGAGATTGTAAAGAAGTTTACATAATCTATTAGGGACATTATTATTTTTTGTTTTCTAGCCATTGCGATTGTCTTAGTTTTTTCTTCTCTGTTCCTCTTTCTCTCAGCCTTAGTCATCTCCTTTTTCTGCTTTCCTGTCTCCTTTTCATTCTCTTCCCACTGGGGTTCCATTTTTAATTGGCATCAACGCCTGGCGAAGGTTTTCTTGTGAATATGAGGTTCCTTTTTTTTTGGGCGACTTTGCACATTTTCCGCGAGCTGAGTAAATAACGTAACGCACAGAGTTACCCGTTCGTAGAAATGCTAATTGTAGTCAAAATCTTACCTTTATTGATAACTGGGAAGCCTTGAATCCACTATATACACAAATTTTAAAATTCTATTGCATTAACCCAGATCACAATCAACACAATGAAAATGTCACAAGTGTTTCTAATGATATCCGTGAGGCGCACCACAAGTCAAACGAATGGCCCAAAAGTATTTTCACAGTAAATAAAAATAAACCCTTTTCGCCATATTTTAATTTCCAGGAAATCTCGTAAAAAATCCTTCAAAATTGATATCATTGCATAATTTAGCTAATTGGAGATGGATTTTCAGTGAAAATTATTAAATGCAGTACATTGATTATATAAAATAATTTAAAATAATTTCTTTTAACCCTTAACAAACTTCTTAAGATAAGATAAGATTTTGCCAGGGGTCAGTTCTCCATTTCGGATATTCCGATGCATCCAGGCCACCAATTGGGCCCCTTATGCTTCCCCACTCCTATTCTATCTTATCCCCCGATACGGGTAGCCGCTCTATATCACAGCTCTGTGAGCAGTCAGTGCCGTTACTATATCACAGCATCCCTTCTCGGTGTGTGTTTGGGATCAGTGACAGCGAATATTTGTATCGATTGAAGTACCACTTTCACATCGAAACTCGTTCTCGTACCATCCTCTATTGTTTAGGCGGTTCACTTTTTTTGCCAATATGCACCATTGACATTACTATTCATTCATTCACTGGACGAATTCAAAGCCGATATGGCATGAGAAATCTTTTTCTGCTGCTGCTCAGCTGAAAATCTCGTAAAAAATCCTTCAAAATTGAT
Source organism: Phlebotomus papatasi (assembly GCF_024763615.1). Taxonomy (NCBI): domain Eukaryota; kingdom Metazoa; phylum Arthropoda; class Insecta; order Diptera; family Psychodidae; genus Phlebotomus; species Phlebotomus papatasi. Next base: position 16,910,805 of record NC_077222.1, read on the forward strand.
ATCATTGCATAATTTAGCTAATTGGAGATGGATTTTCAGTGAAAATTATTAAATGCAGTACATTGATTATATAAAATAATTTAAAATAATTTCTTTTAACCCTTAACAAACTTCTTAAGAATGTCGCATTTTTTCAATGGCTGATTCACCTTGTTGAGAATTATTTTAATTTCTTGGAATTAATTGAGTCGATCCAATTAGATATTTCGTCAGTGTTGGCACGGCGACACGACACGTCTTTGCGACACGTCGCTACGACGACGTGTCGCAAACGTCGTGTCGTTAATTATTTTGCGACACATTTTTCTTCAAATTTAAATAATATTTTTTGATGATCCGAAAGTCAGTTCATATAAGTAAATACAGTACAGGTCCTCAAATTTGAACATTTGGGGGATATAGATGACATTTCTCACTCCTCAAATTTGAATCATATTTTCAAAAACGTAACGGAATTCATCTAAAATTCACTTTTCCTAAATTAAGGAAAATTATTTTAGAGAATTTTATCAATTAAATTTGTTTTAAATAGGTGGAATTTGTTGCGGAAATTAATATAATACGACAATATTGAGGAAACATCAGAGAAAAATAGTTCTAATTCAGACTCCATGCAAAATTTCTTTTACATAACCTTACATTTGGCATTTTAAATTCAATCGTCGTTCAAATTTGAAGAACTCGACTGTAGATAATTTTTACTGGTATTATGTGGAGTTCAAGCAGAGGAAATATGTGTAATTAATATTAATTAATATGTGAGATTATCTGGTATAGTGTGGTGTATGAGACAAACGAGACAAGACAATGTTTGACATTTCACTGTCTCTCTGCCCAGAACAGAATTTGTAAAGGGAATCATCATGATTATTCGAGATTATTTTTCACGAAAATTAGTTGTTTTCTTATGGAGAAAGTAACAAAGCGTTTACGGAAGTTCCTTGGAATAGTATTTAGTATTTTTTTGTGGAAAATTTCCCAAAAATACAAAAGAAGAGTGTTTTTCTTGGAGATGTCGTTCCTGGTGGAATTCATCCAAGCCTTTGAAAAAACGAAAATTCCTCTGATTTTAATAATTAATGCATCTCTGTTATTCTGAGGTGTTCTTCAGTACAGTGGCTCCGCGAATTGTCGGGAACCGTTACATTTGACGTTTAGATTTTTGAGGACGCGTACCCAAAAAACAAGATTTTGAAAATTTAATTAAGAGACATTTAGATTTAAAAATTTATGCAATTTGTAATTGTTAGTTATCATTCTTATTGGCTCCGAGAGGTCTTTCCTTATTTTGGTCTAGAAATATGAAAAAACTTGCAATATTTGCAAAGCAGCAGAAATACGGATATTTACGATTTTTTACCTAAAATATCTTAACCCAAGAGTTAATTGGGATCTTGTGAAAATTATCTAAGATTTGGACACCCTTATAGCTTGTAATCATCCACAATAATCGGATTTTTATCAATTTAAATAGTCCAAAACATTCTTTCCCATAGGTACCCAGTGTTCCAAAGGATACGAAAGAGTTAAGATGCTCTTGAAGCTTCTTTGTCAACCTTCTAGTATTTTACCGAAGAAGTTGATGGCTTTTAAGTTTCCTACTGGCTTCTTAGGACGTTTATCTGCCGCAGACAGTATGATCTTTTCTTGTCTTGATGATACGCTCTCGTAATATAACTACAACTACTTTTTCTTCTGTTTCATTGGGTTTCTTAAGTTTCTTCTTCTTCTTGCGGTTAATTTCAATAGACTCAAATTGCTTCTTTCTCAACCGATTTGAGCAGCAATTAGAGGTGAAAAAGGTTTCTCTTTTGAGTTTCTTATTCTTAAATTTGTTCTCTAGTTAAGTCATTTTTGGAGGATTATCTTTGATTTTAGGCACCTGCTGGACCGACTAAATATTCGGTTTTTGGACATATTGGTAGAACAAACAAAAGCTACTTAGAAAAAAAAAAACGAAATTTTAGCTAATTATTTATCGCTTTCGAATTTTATCTTTTTCTACTGTCGCACGTCACTTTCTATAATTGTTTTACGCAAATCAAAGTGAAAATACAAATTCATTGTGTGACTAGAATCTTACGACACGTCGTATGACGTCGACGTGTCGCAAGACGTGTCGCAAGACGTGTCGCTGCGACCGCGACGTGTCGTAAATTATATACAACACGTCGTTTGCCAACACTGATTTCGTTTCCCTATAAGACATGAAATTTTACTCGTTTTATAATTCTGTGAACTAATCATTTATCTCAAAATGGCTATTTTATTGTAAGTGACCAAAAGTGCTTACATGGCCTAAAGGGCTGATTCTACTCTACTCCCACAAACTTTATAGCCTAGTACGTTTATACTTGTACGATTTTAATTTTTTCAAATCCTCCAGTTCTAAAATTGTGTCAGAAAAGCAATTAAAACGCAATAGGCATTATCGTTTAATCATATTTATTGGTTTTATTATTCTTAAAAGGAAATACATAAATTTTAATATGACCCGCCGCTCTACTCAATCTCATCCGCCGCTTTGGCTCACACCTCTCGGCTTATCGGGCTTTTCCCCCGATAAAAGCACTAAAATTAATTTGCAGCCGTGATTTTGGCTTCCTCAATGATAAGAAAGTCCAAAAAAAACCGATTAGAACTTGAACTCCTTGTACTTCTTGGCCTGTTTGCTACTTGTATCCACCTGCTGCCTCTTCCTCTTGGACTTCTGCCTGGCCACATGTTCAGCCAACATGTCTGACAGATCCTCCTTCTGCAGATGACTCTGTTGCTCCCTCATCTGCTGCTCATACCTCTGAGCCATTGCCTCATTGTCCATGTCCAGTTCAGACGGATCCAGGGCCAGTTCTACCATTCCCTCGCGCTCCCCAATTGGCGGGAATCTCGGCGGAGGCGGCGCTTTGAGGTGTCCGGAAACATCGTAAACGTGGGTTGAAGCCATCATGGCATTCCCTATGCGCTCATTGCGCTTCTCTGGGAGCACGTGGTAGAGCACTGGAGTCTCATTGTCCTCCATCTCGCTCTCGATTTTCTTCTTGCGCAACTCAATGGTGTCTGGGGTCTCCATTCCGGCCGGGACGCCACTGGTTAGGCCGGATGGAGTCACGAGACCTTCAGCTGGAGTTACCAGGCCACTCTCATCGGGAGCATTGCCCAGATCTTCACCCTCTTCCTCTTCCTCGGAGGAGGATTCTTCGGATTCTGACTCCAGTTCGCCCCACATTTGCCTGTCAATCTCACCATCGTCCACTCCGGAATCCTGATCCAGGGCATTTGTGCCGAAGACATCGCCATAGAGGGGCTTTCCTTTTTCATCCACCGGCGGCTTTCCCCAGCCGCCGGCGTGGTAGCCGAAGGATGTTCCATCCGGGATTGGGGCATTGAGGCCGGGAATCTTGAGATTGGGATAACTGGGAGGAGGTCCGTACCGTTGTTGAGCTATGAGCCAAGGCGGCGGGATTTTGTGGCAATTCGGGCCAATTGGCATTCCAAGGGCCGTTCTTAGCTCTTCGGACAGATCTCCGGGCTTCTTCTCCTTCAGCCTCGTCTCGAATTCCTTGCCCTCGTAATAGAGGTCTCCATGGATTGTCATCCTGGGCTTTGTCTGCCACTTGAAGAAGGCATCATGGAGCTTTTGATAGTCAATGTCTATCTTTCCCATCTTTGGCCTGGCTCTCTCGCGCATCTTAGCCTTCAGGGTCTTGGCTTCGTCCTTTTCCTGGAGCGATGCCCTCATTTCCATGATTCCTGTCTTCTTGATGAATGCCGGAAGGTCAAATGGAGGCTTCTCGATGCCTCGTTTCCCTTGGAGGTATTTTCTCTTGAAGCACCAATGCCTGGGCACCTGGACGGTATTCCGGTGTGCCTTGAGCTGTACCAGGAGCTTGGGATCCCGGGCTGTGACATCGTGCATCTCAACGACGTCCGGACGACTCACCAATTGCTTCAGTTCTGCCACACTGAGCCTCGTCAGTTTCTTCATTTTCCTCTTGGACATCCTCTCTTTATCCTCCGTCTTCTCTGCCTCAAATTCCTCCTCCTCCTCGTCCATCTCATCCGCCATTAACTTCAATTTCTCCTTGGCCGCCTTCTCAGCCGCCGCGGCTTCGGCCAATTGCGCCTCATTGGGACGCTTCTCGTCAATTTTAAACAGTTCAAAAACCCGATAAAATTGCCGGTACATTGGCGCCAGATCTGCTATTGTGATCTTCTCCGGGACATATTCAATCTGCACATCATCCTCTGGCTCCTCTCCTTTTCCCGCCCTGTCCAATCCATTCTCTTCCTTCTTCCCTTCTTCCTCCTTCTTGGCCTCAGCTTCCCTCTGAGCAGCAATCCTCTGCTGCTTATTCGCCTTCTTTCGCTTCTTCTTCCTCCGATTCTTATCAACTTTACCCTCTCCCTTACTCACCTGAACTTCCGGAGCTGTCACCAAATCCACTTCATCGTCAGAATCCACATCAGCATCGGCATAATCCGTACTAATAACCCCTGTCGACAGTGGAGGCTGCGTAGCTTTCATAATATCCTCAGCCTGTCCACCCAATTCCAATGCCCGCTGATCCTTAAGGGCAAGCACTTCCTCCAATGCCTTCGGCAGAACCACCTCAGCCGGCTTCTTCCCCTTCACTTCATCCGGCTTATCCAATACCAGTGACATCAATGACGGAATCTTATCATCACTCTCATTCCCCGAATCCCCCTGATTCCATCCACCAGGAGGACCATTTCCCGGAACTGGCGGTGGAGGCACCGTCATCGTTCCCGGCGGCGGAAGCTGTCCCATTGTCACACTGGGCGGTGGAATCCCCGGTGGAGGAACTGCCATCGATGGGGGCACACTCAGAATCTGCCTCTGCATCTCAGCTTCATGCTCAGCCATTGATTCAAAGGCATTCTGCTGAATTAGCTGCAAAACATCCCGAAACATAACCTCACTAACCATTCTTACCCAATTCCCACAAAAACTCCTCAACTCAGCCAACAATTTCCAACTAAATACAAACCTCTGTGTTGCCTTCGGTCATTTTTTTACACAATTTCCCTATTTAATATCAATTTTCCTTGAGAAAATCCAAAAAAAACCGCAATGTTTACGAATTACTATTTATGTACGTTTTCACTGCGATCCCACTGAATAGGCCGAATAGGCCTTTTCCTTCTTCATATCTTTTAGCGCTCCCTGCGGTGAAAAGAAAAACAAAAACAGAGAAACGTCAAAAAGTACAATCAAACGCGTGGTTTTTCATCTCCAAAATTAATTAATTTTTCTCCTTATTAATCCCTGAGATAAGTCACAAATTGTGAGTGAAAATCTTCAATAAGTTGTGTAGTACCTTTTTATTCAATCGCTTCACAGATTCTACATAAATAGTGTGTCTATTTGATTAAAGAAAAATCAGTGATTATTGGCTCTGAAGGGGCTAGCAATTTCTTTGTTTACGTTTGTGAAATATATTTTTAAAGAAAAATGAATAATTCTGATGATAGTGATGATTGGTTTAGCAAAGATGTTGAGGATTTCAAGGCCCCAGTGAAGAAGAAACAGGGAAAGGTAGTGAAAAAAGTGGAGAAGTTTGAGGAGAATGAGCAGGATGATGCAACAGAGGAATCATCAAAAGCTACAAGTTCTCTTGGACCATCGGGCTTTATGGAAGGTAAAATGGGTAAAATCTTAAGGCTCTCATGTAGAAAAAATTTCCAATACAGAAGAATTTGATTCCTGCTACGATTCAAAAAGAAAATAAATTAACATTACGGAATAAAATGTTAAAAAAAAACGTCCCTTCCATAACGAGAAGATTTTGCTAAAATTGGATAAAATTGTCAAACATTTTATACATTATTCCATAGTTTCTCTTTTCTCTGGAAATTGTCTTCTTATTGTGAGAAGTCTATGCGTGTTTGAATAATTTTATTTTTTTTTTTTCGGAAATCACGTATCAAATTCATTTAAAATTTAATTAGATACAGGGTATAGGACCGTTTAAACTACACAGTAAAAAATTGTGTGAGAAATAAAGTTGTGTATGGGAAAAGTTGTGTAATGTCACAAGCATTTTGGTTGTAAATTGTAAAATTACTATCATATTTGTAGTATAATACTACAGTAGAACCCCGCTATAGGCCATTGCTCTACCCAGCGAGCACAGTTAGCAGAATAAAATAGGATTTTCAGCATTTTTTTGCTGAATCGGTCTGCTGGCAAATCAGCAGCTCTCGAACAAAAAGTGCTAAGCAAATACATGAAAATGGCACTGTTTAGCGCTCGCAGTGGATGATGGCAGAACTAAATACTGCCGGTAGATGGCGCCAGGAAGCATTTAGCAGCAAATTTTCTCTTTCATTTTTTTTCTTTTTCTCTCAAAATGTCAAAATGGACTTGGAATTTCCCCTGAAATTATTTATCAACTTGGGGGATATTATAATCACGATTTTTATTACTTATATTATTATAGGAATTATGCTGCGGTATGCTGCCTATAGAGAATGGTCAAATAAGAGTATTAAACATACTCCCGACCAAAAATGTTGCATTTTTTAGTGAATTGCGTCATTATTTTCCCGAGAAAAAAAAATATTTTTTTTTTAGCAAATATTCAGTCGGGGGTTATAAAATTATTCTTTATTTATGAAAAATATGTTTTTTCTATTGCAAAAAGTATATTTTCCTCAATTTTCGCAATTAAATATTGGCATCTTTCCTGGAACAGCCATTGATGTATTATGCTCACAGTCGGTCACAACTATTGTAATTGATCTTGAAACAGGATTTTTCTACTTTTTTAACTTTTTTATGGTAAATAAAGTTGCAGATGCATTTAAAAAAATCCATTTAAAAGTTGTGACTCCCCCACTTAACTCTTTCGCCTCTTTTGGGACTCTGAGTACACAAAGCAGCATATGAATATTTTATGGAAAACAATGTTTTTTTTTAAATTATTCAGAACTGATAAAAATCCTATTCTTGTGAATGATTACAAACTATAAGGATGTCTAAATGTAAAATATTTTTTTGTAAGACCTCAATTAATTTCTGAGCAAAGATATTTTTGATTTAAAAAAAAAGTGAAATTGGCTTGCAGCATATGCTGCGGTCCGGAAAGAGTTAATGAGTTCAATAATGCCTTTAAAAATACTACAAAAAAATTTCTATGGATACTACAAAATAAAATATAATTGTTTTATCACAATTTAACTTGAAAAATTTACATAAAAGCGTTTTTGTTTGTTGCGACAAATGCGGAAAATATATTTTTTTTATGTTATAAAATGTTTTATATTTTACAAGTGAAATAAATGTATGATCCGTGCACGATGCATATGCATAATGTATATGCTGCACTTTTCTATTTATAAATTTTCGATTATAAATTTTCTAAAGCGCATTTTTACGCAAAAAGCTACTTTTATTATCGTGGTAAAATAACAAACCAACAGTTATCGTTTTTTTAATACTGTACGTATTTTTTTAAATGAAAAATTTATTCAATTTGATGATTCATTTGTTAAATTAAAATGATATGCATTTATATTTTTTAGAAGAGAGTTTTTAAATACCTTTAAAGTCAGGAAAATATGCTAATTTGTTGGAAATCATTTCAAATAATTTTGAGTAGACTATGTATACCAAATGATAGAGGCTCTAAATTCTATATGTTCTTGATCTTCTTGGTATTTCCATGAGGTTCCGAAGTTTTTTCAATATTTCTCGAATTTAGAATTCATTAAATATCAAAATATCTTGATAATTCCCAAGAATTTCTTGGGTTATTAATTTTCTAAAATCACAGCGGGCAAGAATTCTTGGCAATGCAATTTTAATTTAGGTGAAGTATATTTTTTTATAAATGAATTCACAATATATTTTGATAAAATTAGACAAAAAAAATTAAATTTATTGGTCGGAAAAGGTTTAAGAATACATATTATTCAAAATATATTATAAATATGATTTTTTAAAATTTTTGTTAATCTTAAATTTTTTGCTTTATTTTTTAATGTCAAATGTGGTTATTGTAAGAATCATAAAATTGTAATAATGGAAAAGGTTAACCTTAGCTTCTACTCAACTCAGCAAAGACAAAAACCAAGTGCATTAAAGTCTCTCACTCGATTGGGGAAAAAGAATAACTTTGACTAATTGCCACTGCGATCGCTAGTGTAACTTCGAGGTCAGCAGAGCTCAGCTGAAAAAATATATGTTTTCAGCTGATTTGAAAAAGCTTAGCATTTGGTGCTCGCTGGGTATAGTCCTCAATTTATCGACCGTTGATTTCAAAACACTGATTTTAAGTTAGGTTATTGTTACATTTAAACTCTGTAAGATTTAGAAGCTTTCATATACAACTTCACACGGTCAGACACATGTGACCAACTTCGTGTGTGTGCTTTTGTCAAGTGATTCAGAAATAATAAAGACACAAGAATTCTCTAGATATCTCTTTCAATAGGCGCCAAGGATAAGATTAAGATTTCATACATTTCACAGGTAGAATATTTAACAACTGGCGCCAAGGATAAGATTAAGATTTCATACATTTCACAGGTAGAATATTTAACAACTGGCGATCGAGGTGAACACAAAGAAGATGGCTACTGATCAAGAATACAGAGGAAATCCCGTTTGCGGTGAATTTAAGAAAGACATGTCCTGGGAAATTTACAAGGAGCGCTTGGAATTCTGGTTTGAAACTCGAGGAATCACCGATGAAGGTGAAAAGAGAGCGCATCTGTTTGCTGTTGCAGGACAGGATATTCTTGAGTTGGCTCAGGCCTTAACTGGAGGCGCTGTGAGAAAGAAGTCATTCGTACACACAAATTGTATCTAAGATTTCTACGCATATGGACGCTCAGAGAAACATGCGTAGAGAGAGATTTCACTTCTTCCAGAGGGAGCAGAGAGAAGGGGAGACCATCAAACAATTTGTTATGGCCCTCCATGTCCTTGCTCGTTATTGCAAATTTCACGACGTGGAAGATATGATTACTGATCGGATGGTTTGTGGTGTGCGAGATGTGTCTTTGAGAAAAAAATTGCTTGAGCATCCGGCTTTGAAGTTCGATGAGGCAATGGAAATTGCATTGGCTTCAGAATCAGCGGATGCTGGAGCTAAGGAGATGACAAAGGCAATAGTGTCTGAAGTTCACAAGAGTTGTGTGGCAGGGGAAGCCACTGTAGACAAAGTGAGGTTATGCTTTCGCTGTGGAAACCCTCATGACCCAGAGAGGTGTTGGGCTAAGGACAGGAAATGCCATTTTTGCAAGAAAAAGGGACATATTAGATCAAAATGTGTTGCAATGAAGGAAGGAAAAAACATTCATGCTACTACTGATGCGTCAGATAGCGATGAAGAGAAGGTGAAACATCTGTCTGGAAGAGTAGGAGGCGTAAATGTTTTGGGGCAAATCTGTCCGGAAGAGTGCGTCGATGTGCAGATCAATGGTGTGACGACCGGAATGGAGGTGGATTCTGGAGCGACTGTGTCAGTGATGCCAGTACAAATTTGGAAGAAAATTGCGAATCCTGGTACGGAGTTAAAAAAATCATCAATTCATCTCAAGACATGGCTTAGTCAGGGTGTAGTCATTCTTGGAGAGGTGAATGTGGAAGTAACTCTTGGCAAGAAAAAAGCAATTTTGCCTTTACTGATCACAGAAAAGGGTGGATCACCTCTATTGGGACGCAATTGGTTTAAACCTCTGGGAATCGAAATTCGGATAGCCGCAGTAGAAGAAACTGTGGACTCGAAGACTATTAAAGAGGTATGTGATCGTTACAAGTGTGTTTTTGAGAATAAGTTGGGCAAGTCTGTTAGGGGAGAAGTTAAGATTGAATTAAAAGAGGACGCACAGCCACGTTTTTTCAAAAGTCGGGCTATACCTTTTGCAATTAAAGAAGAAGTAGGTCAGGAATTGGACAGGTTGGTGGAACAGGAAATCTTGGAGCCCGTGAATTTCTCGGAGTGGGCAACACCTATTTGTATTGCTCGGAAAAAGAACGGAGAAATTCGCATATGTGGAGATTATCGTTCAACTGTCAATGAGGCCTCCCGGACGAACGATTATCCTTTACCTACTGTCAGGGAGCTATTGGCCAATTGCAAAGGGAAGATTTTCTCAAAGTTAGATTTAACTCAGGCATACCAGCAGCTGCCCGTGAGCGAGGAAACTGCTCATCTGCTCACAATCAATACTCACCAAGGTCTATACAGAGTCAAAAGGCTTCAATTCGGAATCTCAGCAGCTCTGGGATTGTTTCAGAAGTTCATGGATTCGCTACTGCAGGGAATTCCCGGTGTGCAAGTATACTTGGATGACATTCTCATTGTGAGTGATACACCCAAGGAGCATTATGATCGTTTGGCTGAAGTTCTTGGAAGGCTGAAGGGTGCTAACCTCACTATAAAAAGGGACAAATGCGTTTTTGGGGCACCCAAGGTTCAATTTGTGGGTTTTTCCATTTCCGGGGATAGTGTACATACCCTGGAGGATCATGTGACTGCTATTAGGAGAGCACCCACTCCAAAAAACAAAACTGAATTGCAGGCTTGGTTGGGTATGATAAACTTTTATGCCCGATTTATTCCCAATAGGGCTACAATGGCAGAGTGTCTCTTTCGTTTGCTGGATGACAACACTACTTGGAATTGGACGAAGGAACACGATGATGCTATGGAAAAATTGAAGAAGGCTTTGGAATCTGCAAGTGTTTTGACACATTACGACCTGAAAAAACCTTTAGTGTTGTCGTGTGACAGCTCACCATATGGATATTGGAGCGGTTTTGGCACATCGCACAGAGGAGGGGGAAAACCCCATTGCATTTTTTTCAAGAACATTGTCGAAGTGTCAAAGAAATTATGCTCAGATTGACAAAGAGGCACTGGCAGTGATGTCTGGAGTGTGTCATTTTCATCAATATTTGGCTGGTCGTGAATTCATTATTATAACCGATCACAAACCATTGCTGGGAATATTCAATCCGACTAGAAATATACAGGAAGCAATTTCACCCCGAATGCTTCGTTGGAGACTGATTGTCGGGGCCTATAAATATCGGATTGAATACAGGAAGGGTACACTACATGGAAATGCTGATGCATTGAGTCGACTGCCACTTCCTTGGCCAATTATTGATGTGGAGGAACCTGATAATGGCGGTCACATTGCTATGTTAGAAGTCGAGAGTGGACCTGTGACCGCGAAACAAATTCAGAAATGGACAAGGAAGGACTCAACGTTGAGCAGAGTAAAAAGATGGGTACTGGATGGATTTCCTGAACATTGCTCAGATATAGAGCTGAAAACTTATTTTGACAAAAGATCTGAGATTTCAATTGAAAAGGACATTTTGCTTTGGGGAGTCCGTGTTATTATCCCTGAGGGAGCTAGAAAATCATTATTGGAGACACTTCATCAAGCCCATAATGGCATTGTGGCTATGAAGATGTCGGCGAGAGCATATTTTTGGTGGCCAAAAATGGATAAGGATATCGAGGACACAGTTAGACAGTGCGAAACATGTCAAGTTTTAAGGAATGACCCGCCAAAGGCACCACTTTGTGACAACAAGGAAAGCAAGAGACCCTGGCACAAGCTACATGTAGATTTCGCGGGTCCGTTTATGGATAAAAATTTTCTGGTTGTAGTGGATGATATGTCGAAATGGTTGGAAGTGCGTGTGGTACGGGCGCAGTCATCAGTTGAAGTGATCAAGGTTTTCCGAGATTTATTCGCAACGCATGGAATTCCTGCTGAAGTATGCAGTGACAACGGACGAGCTTTTGTGTCTGAGGAAATGAAGGAGTTTTGGTGTAGTCATGGAATTAAACATTTCACAGTAGCGCCCTACCATCCATCGTCGAATGGACTTGCAGAACGAATGGTTCAGTCAGTGAAAGACAAGTTAAAGAAATTGGATGGAGATATCGAGAGTCGAGTTCGTGAGCTTCTGATGAATCAACACACAACCCCACATGCAACGACGGGAAAAAGTCCAGCAGAACTTTTGATGGGAAGGCGTTTGAAAACATTGCTCAGCAAGGTACTTCCAGACGAATTGGAGGAGGGAAGGAAAGTAGATGGACAAGCAAGACAATTCGCTGTTGGAGATCACGTTTTTGCCAGAAATTATGGATCTGGTCCAAAATGGATTGCGGCCACCATTGTTGAAAAGACTGGACCAGTTTCATATCAAGTTCAATTGGAATCAGGAGTACTATGGCGTCGGCACATTAATCAGCTGATTTCAAGGACATTAGGTACTTCAGCGCAGCCGAATGTGATTCAAGAAAATCCACAGGAAGAAATTGTTATTCCGGTTCCATCCGAAAACTTTTCTGAGGAAGACATCGAGACAGAAAATCAAGAAATATTGATATCGGATGATACACCAGCTCCATTAACGTCAGAAAACAGTCAGATGCAGATGGATCCGGTTTCACCAAGAAGTGTCGAAAGACCTGTTCGTGAACGACGACCACCAACCCACCCGGCAAATTCTGCAGAAATTCGTCAGATTTGAATTACTAACTGCCGAAAAATCAGCAGAATTTCTGCAGAATTTTGTTCTAAGGTGGATCCGATCGTTGTATGAAAATTCTGCAGAATTTTCTGCAGAATTTCTATAGAAAATTTTAAAATTATCAGCAGAATTTCTTTATAGTATTTAGATGATTTCTACATTTCTTCTACCCTTTCTAATATTTCTAAACATTATTTTAACTACATAAAAATATGTATTTCAATTTATTTAAAATTCAATTTTTATTCAACAATTTTACGTGAATACTCTCTTTTTTTCACAATATTATTATAATGTTATAATACAATATTATTAAATCAGCCATAATAGAAAATACGAAGGGGAAGGAAATGGTTAGAAAACACGAAAGAAATTCGCCATGCTCACGAAGTCGCACGACTATCCCGAAGCCACACGAAGTATCCGATTGAATGACAAGAAACGTTAAAATTTCAAAAGTGCAGAATTGCAGATCGAAGTTTTGCTGGGAAGTTATCTGAAGGATTATCATACTTACAAGATTGAAGGGGGAAGGGGATTTGTTACATTTAAACTGTAAGATTTAGAAGCTTTCATATACAACTTCACACGGTCAGACACATGTGACCAACTTCGTGTGTGTGCTTTTGTCAAGTGATTCAGAAATAATAAAGACACAAGAATTCTCTAGATATCTCTTTCAATCGGCGCCAAGGATAAGATTAAGATTTCATACATTTCACAGGTAGAATATTTAACAGTTATGTTTTTTAGTACGCGACATGCAATGTTGTCATAATTATTTTAATATTTTTGGCAAACTTTATTGAGTTAGTTGTGATAATTGTGATCCATAATGAAGAGAGTGAGGACAAGTACCACATTCGCAAAGAAAGTGGAAGCCGTCGAGCAATTTCAATACTAAAAGTCGTTGATAATTTTAAACCAGTGATAAGCCCAGATAAGCTTATGGTAGCTGAGATTCTTTACAGGCGTCCTCGAAATGCGAGCAACCCGGGGTGCTTGCAACTCGGAATGCGTGAAAACTCGATTGTGAGTTGAATTTTGGGGGTAAAGAATCGCGTCGAGTAAACTGTTCTCGACGGTAGAAATGGATGAAATTGGCTCGACGCGATTCTTTACCCTCAAAATTCACCTCACAATCGAATTTTCACGTATTCCGAGTTGCAAGCACCCCGAGTTGCACGCATTCCGAGGTCGACTGTAAAGAATCTCAGCTACCATAAGCTTATCTGGGCTTATCACTGGTCATTTTCTTTTTTAAATAGTCTGAGTGGGGAAGGCCAATAAAAGAAAAACATGTTCATTGAAATCGGTTAACTCTTTCGTCTCCTTTGGGACTCACCCATGGGAAAAAGATTTTTTTATACTATTTAGAATCGATAAAAATCTGATCCTTGTGGATGATTACAAACTATAAGGATGTCCAAATCTAGGATATTTTTTGCAGGATCCCAATTAACTCCTGAGCTTAGATATTTTTGGTCAAAAATCGTGAATTTTCGATTTTCTGCTTCCTTGCAGATATTGTGACTTTTTTGATATTTCTAGACCCGAATAAGGAAAAACCTCTCGGAGCCAATAAGTATGATAACTAACTAAGACAGATTACATAAATTCGAAAAACAATTTTTTTATAATTTCAAAACACTTGTTCAAACTTTATGGGTACTCTCGTCCCCAAAAATCTAGAGGTCAAATGTAAGGTTATCCCGCCAATGCCCGCCATTTGCTTTTTGACACCAACCTTGTAAGAAAATTCCAAACGGGAGCGACATTTTTGCCAATATGGCCGATAATTTTGACATTTGGCAGCGCGGGAAATTATTTTCAGGGAAGTTTTTCCTATTCTTCCTGATTTTAATGAATTGTGATTGTCAAGGAAGTGTTTTTTTGGCTCTTGAGAAAGCTTAATGTGTCTGCAATAACATCGTGTTGAGAGAAATGTGTTTTAAAGTATTATTGTGTGAAATGTTTTGAGGAATCTGTTGGCGAGCAGGAATTTGGTGTTTTCTTGACCACTTCCTGGACATCCCACAAGATACTGGCCAATAATTCTTCTTGTTTTAGTAATCAACCTTGTAAAGGAGTCAATTGACACGCAAAAATTATTCACAAAATTGATATTATTGGCTTTAGGAAAATTCAAGTTTGTCTCCTTTTCGTTCTTTTGGGGACGAGAGTACCCATGAGTTTTCCAATTTCCCAGAGGCGGAAGAAATTCTTTCTCTACAAAAGTATCATATTTGACCAGTAAGACTTACAATAAAGTGAGTTTTATTGAAATTCCTTCGCTGGATATGTTGTGGTCTGGAAAGAGTTAAGAATCCGGGATTTTGGCTTTCGGGATTTTGGCCCATTCGAGATTTTGGCTTCCGGGATTTTGGCTTTCGGGATTTTGGACTTCGGGATTTTGACCGAGACTCTTTTCGAAATGTCAATTATATGAAAAGGAGAGTAATGGTACGCAATGTAGCAAAATCTTAAAATGCATTAAGATTGGAGTAATGGGAATGTCAAAGTGCTCCTATCTGTACGAAAAATCCATTGATGTTGCACTTAAGAAGTATTTCAGATATCAAAGTATGCACATTTAATAGAAATCCTTGATCCTAACTCCTCAGAGTATGGTAGTTTTTGGGCTGATTTTTTACCGCGTGCGTTGACAGACCTAAGGATTAGCCGGGAGACGGTTTAGCGTAATTATATTCGAACGTAATGGTTAAACTTCATATCCCCGATTTTGCATTAAGTTGTCTCTCGTCTTAAGTCGTAAGTGTGTCTAGGACATAATTTTTCGAGCTGTGTATTCTCGAGGATCATCTTGTGTCTATTTTCGGCATAAAGATCCAAAAATTGGATTTTTAAGTAGCCTTATTTCCCATTCCAATTATCAGAATTTGAAAAACATTAGTGATTTGGAAAACTCTCGTCAAATGCTAAACTCTTTCGGACACCGCTTCAAAAAAATAACTTAGGAGTGGATAATTAGAGATAAGTGACCTATAGGGCTATCAAAAAGCATTAGTGTTATTCAGGATTTTGAGACCTTGAGAATTTTAATCCGAAATTCAGTTGTATTACTTCAAAGCTTTTGTGTGTTTTTTGAATAAGTTCAACTCGTTTGGGAACCGATCAATGCTCGAAATGATTATGCTCGAACTCATGATCATGATGTTTTTCCGATGATTTACAGTTTTACTATTCTTAATTAAATAGTGCTATTCACTTCTTTTTTGTTTCCGAAATACTTTTTTTGTGTCTAAAAAAATAGTTTAGCAAATAAGTAGATAGGAAAGGACGATTTATTCATCACAGTTTACAGTTTTTTTGGGTCCATCGCCGTCTTAGTGTTGTTAGTCAACCCCCAAAATAAAACGATTGTTAATTCAGAAATTAATGCGGAATTTATTGATATTGAAGGGCTAGAATTAGTAATTAATTAATTCTTGTAAGTAGGAGTATGAATAAATTTTAATTTTATTTAAAATTTATTCTCGATAGATTACGGTGGCAGTTACAACGTCAAAGTGCCTTCTAAAGACGTTAAGAAAAATTCTAGTAAAAATTCTGGGACTAAGTCTAAAGCGTCCGGGGATTCCTCAAAAGGATGTACCCAGAAAATGTCAAATAGTCAACTTCTGAAAATGGTTAAAGAGGACCAAATGAGTCCGTTGGACGTCTTCTTTGATATAATGATAAATGTAGAGAGTTTCAAGGAAAATGCTTTGGAAGAGGATAAATCCCACCAAACTATAATCTTCTTGATTGTTATCCTTGGGAAACTCCATCAAGTTCCTCTGAATTATCACTTAGAGCACCTTATGGGAGAGATTCTGAAACCCGATGATGTGCTCAGCAATGATATTCTGTCGTATGTGAAGTACATTGTTGAGCTCGAAGAGAAGAAGAAACCCAATTTACTGCCATTTTCTGACCAAGTTTGGAGGAATTTGGAAATTATCTGCAATTATGGGATGAGATTTCAGGGAAAGATCCTCTACTGGTTGTACTTTACGGAAAGTATTTGCGAAATTCTCGAAGGAAAGACAGAGGAATCGCTTCAAGAGAAGTATTTGGAATTTTTGAAGATTAAGGATGATTTGAAGAAGAATTACTTCTTTCCTAAATCTATTTATCCAAATTTGAGAGATTTATATGTAAAGGATGAATTGCCAGTGCCAAATATTATCAATGGAAAATTTGAAAATGCAAATGAGTATTTGGCCTTTCATCTTTCGCATTTACGGTCATACTTTACGTCGAAACTCTACGATGGTATGCAGGAATTCTGGAAGATTCGACCAAATATAGAATCTTCGGTCATTTTGAAAAATGTCAACGGTATAAATATTTTTCCCCGGGTCAAAATGTACAAGAGTTTCCCAAAAATAATGGCTTTCAATGATAAATACTTCGTAATAGACTTGGCGCCTTACAATCGAGATAGATCTCGTAGGGTTCCAGAAGATATTAGGGAAGAAATCACTTCTCGTGATCTAGCACTAACATCAGGAGCTCTATTGTTCCTGTCGCCGTCTGCAGCTTTTGGAAGGCTTATCGTTTGCGAAATTCCGTATTTGCCGACTGAAATTCAACGGGAAGGCTTCCTATTTGTAGATATTGTCAAAATAGAAGTTATCGAGGAGAGTATCTTGGGTAGAGATCTCTTCCTAGTGACAATCCCTATTTTCTTTGAGGCTATTCATCAGAACCTCAAAGCCCTAGAGAAGATTTCAACAGCTACCCTTCCCATGAAAGAATATTTTGTTGACTGTGAGAGCTCAGCAATTCTTCCGGATTATGAGAATCTAGAAGAGAATGCACTGTCTCTCGAGAAGATCAACCTCAGGGCAGAGGAGTACAGAACAGAAGATCTCAAGACTCTCGGGATGAATGAAAGACAGTTTGAGGCTTTTCAATTAGCCCTCACGAGAAAACTCAGTCTTATTCAAGGTCCTCCCGGAACAGGAAAATCAACAGTTGCCCTCAATATCGTCCAGCGTCTTCTTGCTAATACTTCCTTAAGAATTCTCATTGTAACCTTCACAAATTTCGCACTGGATAAGCTTTTGCTGAAATGTTCCAAGTTTACAGACAAAATTGTGAGAATTGGAATTAATTTGGTTGATAAAGAAATTAGAAAATTCATTCTGGACAGAAGTATTGTTGATCCTAGGCACAGTAAAATCAACGGAAAGTCTTTCGGGCATTATTCCGAAGCGATGACAAAGTTCGTTGATACAATGAATGATTGGGACAACAAAGAAGATCCGGAATGTGATATCGTGGTAAATTTTGAGAATCTCCGTCTGGCAACTCTGAAGCAAAATCAAATGTCCACTCTGAGAATGTACTACGGTTGCAGAGATGCAAGGATCATCGGGATGACAACAACAGGAGCTGCTAAATACCATGAAATGCTAGATCTCCTGCGACCTTCCGTTGGTAAGCATTGCTTTGAGCTGTTGAACAATTATTCTCTAATTGCAAAGAGTAAGCGCTGTCCAAAATTAAATTAGTCCGTCACTCCCCCTCAATATCAAAGATTCAATTAATTTTAAAGAGAGATATTGACTTCCGGTTTTCGGTGACCCCCCCACAAGTCAGCATTCTCTAGCGAACTAACTTACCCAAAGTATCCAATCTTCCAATCCCTCCAAAAACATGTTTTTTTTTTGACTTTGCAAAAAATTGTCCCTAGCGATTTCAATAATTTTCAGATATGTTTTTAATAAAATTAGGTTTTCAGGACTTGTATTGATAAAAGGATAAAATGATGAGCTGTGTCCAAAAAATTTCTCTGGCAACTGAATACTTTGAAAATAAATATTCGCGAATCCGAGAATGCTTCAAAAGAATTCGAGAATCCTAGAATATTTCAAAAGTATTTGTGAATTCGAGAGTACTTTAAAAGGATTCACGAATCCAAGAATACTCAAAAGGATTCATGAATCCGAGAATGCTTCAAAAATATTCG
The DNA here is from genome assembly GCF_024763615.1 of Phlebotomus papatasi. Classification (NCBI taxonomy): domain Eukaryota; kingdom Metazoa; phylum Arthropoda; class Insecta; order Diptera; family Psychodidae; genus Phlebotomus; species Phlebotomus papatasi. The sequence goes on from NC_077222.1 coordinate 16,929,314, forward strand.
TGAATCCCAGAGTAATTCAAAAGCATTCGCGAATCCGAGAATTCTTCAAAGTATATTCGCAAATACGAGAATACTTCAAATATTGTTCTCGCGCTTCCGCGAAACCAAAGATGCTTTGAACTGTTCGTGAATCCTGAATCCTGGAATACTTCAAAGCATTCGTTAATCCGAGAATGCTTCAAAGGATTCGCGAATCTAGGAATATTTCAAAGGATTCCTGAATCCGAGAGTACTTTAAAAGGATTCGCGAATCCGAGAATGTTTCAAAAGTTTTTACAGATCTGAGAATGCTTCAAAAGTACTCGCGAATCCGGAAGTACTTCAAAAGTATTCGCGAATCCAAGAATACCTCAAAGGATTTGTGAATCCGAGAGTACTTTAAAAGGATTCGCGAATCCCAGAATGCTTCAAAAGTTTTCGCGAATCTAAGAATACTTCAAAGGATTCCTGAATCCGAGAGCTCTTTAAAAGGATTCGCGAATCCAAGAGTACTTCAAAAGTTTTCGCGAATCTAAGAATACCTCAAAGGATTCCTGAATCCGAGAGTACTTTAAAAGGATCCGCGAATCCGAGAGTACTTTAAAAGGATCCACGAATCCAAGAATGCCTCAAAGAATTCCTGAATCCGAGAATGTTTCAAAGGTACTCACGAATCCGAGAATACTTTAAAAAACAAAAAGATTCACGAATCCAAGAATACTTCAAAGAAAATCCCGGAAATATTTCCCGAATCTCGGAATATTTCAAAATGATTTTTGAATACAATAGGGGAAGTGTGCCAAATTTCGGCCAGCTTCTAATTTCGGCCACTTTGAGTGTAATTTCGGCCATGCAAGTTAATTAATTAAAATTATGTATGTAATCTTCGAATAGTCAATGAATTCATTTTGCTTTTAAATATTTATTCATTTTAGGATATTTTAACACAAAGACCCTTAAATTTTAGGTATAATTTGAATTTAAATTGCGTTGTAAAAACTCAGTGTGGAAAGAGTCTTACAAAAAAATATGACAGATAGATTGTGTTTCTAGCGGTTTTCTGATTTGTGGTGAAGTGCAGAAGGTTTTCCTTTGGTGTTTTTCATGAAAATTGATGAGTTTTCATTAAAGATTGTTTCTGTTTATGTTAATAGTGAATCAATCTTTAAATTTTGGATAAAATTTCCCAGCTGGATCCTGTATTTCGCGTAAAAAAGTATATATTTTGTGAGCGTCTCTCCGGTGAGGTAGTGTTGCCTATTCCGGCAACATCTTTTGCTTTCCTAAATTTCTTATTCATTTTGTGTTTTTTTTTTTCTTCAATTTCTGGGTTTTACAATGTCCAGAGAAAAAAACCATCGCTTCTATGAAAAAGATAATGTGGAAAAGGCCTTGGAAGAGTTCAGGAAGGGAAAATTGCTACGGGTATCTGCGCGTAAATTTGAGATGCTACTCTTCAGGTCTTCAGGACAAATTACACGGAAGATCTCAGGGCTTGTAGGTCATATAAATGTATTAAACACGTTCCCTTTGACGTTTTGAAATTTTCTATCCGTTGCGTCAAAAAAAGGTGGTCAGAAAAAAGGTGGCCGGTATTTCACTCAAAGTGTCCGGAATATTACCCAAAGCAATGTCTATTATTAATTTTTCAATATTTTAGGAAGTGATTTAAAGAAAACAAAGATGATAAACTAGTTTTAAAGGTTCCACACAACCTTACCGAAAGGGTAGTAACAAAAAAAATCAATATGAATTAAAAATATTGCATTTCAAACTTAGGACTTCGGTGCTTATATGCAACTATACCGAAATTTGGCACACTTAGGGTAAGTGTGCCTAATTTCGGCATAGTTGCATGCAAGCGCCAAAGTCTCAAGTTTGAAATGTAATATCTTTAATAGAAATTGATTTTTTTTTATTCTTCCTTCTGAAAGAGTGTTGATTAGAACCTTGTAGATAGTTTATCGTCTTTATTTACTCTAAAATCACTCTTAATACATTTTAAAATTGAATAAAAATATAGACATTGCTTTGGCGCCCTATTTCGGCCACCTTCATTCTCATAGTTCCTTGCCCTTCGGAAATTCTTCCAATGTCTTTTTCACGTCATCTCGTTTGTCGAAACCACATTTTTTGTAATTCTTTTGCATTGTATAATCTCTAGAGTACGTAAAATCTAAATGTTCATGGAAATTCGAGGAACAAAAAAGGTGGCCGGAATTAGGCACACTTACCCTACCCTAATCAATTTAAAAAATTCTGAAAATTGTTATCGTTTTGCTGGAATTTTTTATTGTTCAAACAAGAATCTTTGGTATAAATCTCAAAATTGACTGGACTCTAATAAGACGGAGGCGGACGTTCTGTTTCAAACAAAGTTTTGTTTGAAAAAAAATCTTTTTTGTAGTAATTATTGAGGAAGCAGCTGAGGTCCCAGAGACGCACATCATCACTTCCTTGACAGAATTCACGCAACAATTGATCCTAATTGGGGATCATAAGCAGTTGGCATATTACAATTTTGACAAGAATTACCAAGGAATTCCACTTTTTGAGAGACTTATTGAGAATGGAGTTAATAACGTCCGTCTCAATATTCAATACAGGATGCATCCCGATGTAAGCGCTTCGCCCTCAGAAGCCCCAAAGTACATCTGTGGGAATTATTATTTTTATTGTAGATTGCAGACTTGGTTCGAGGAACAATTTATGATGATCTCAGTGATGGAGAAAATGTTCAGAGCTACAGAGCTATCAGAGGGATTACCAGGAATCTCTTCTGTGTCACTCACAAGAATCTTGAAACACTGGCTAAGGAGAGATATGAACTTTTAAAGAGGGAATGTCCGATAGATTTGGGATCAAGGACATCCAAGGAGAACTTCTATGAGATGCTCTTTGCAGTGGGATTGGCAAACTATCTACGACAGCAAGGATATTTGGCCAGTGAAATTGTCATCCTGACCACATATTCTGCCCAGCAATTTGCCATAATTTCAATTCTTGAAAATTTTCCGCTGCTCATGAATGTAGAAGTGCACACAGTGGACAGTTTTCAGGGTCAGGAGAGTCGCATTGTGATTTTGTCGCTGGTGAGGAGCAATGACAAAGCGGTTATTGGCTTTCTGACCAGCGAACATCGTCTCTGTGTTTTACTTTCAAGAGCTCAAGAAGGTACAAAATCTGATTTAATTTTTTTGGATAATGTATAATGAATTTCTCTGCAGGATTCTATATTGTGGGAAATATGGAAATGCTGGTGAAGAAGAGTCAAGCTTGGCGGGAGATCAAGCAGAAATTAAAAGCAAAAGGAGCAATTGGGCAGAGTCTTCCGTTGATATGTGAACATCATAGACGTGAAATGTCTGCTGGCGGTTTGGAGGACTTCCTCAAGTTCACCAGGGATGGATGTCCCACTGGAGAACAATACCCACAGTCCCATCCCAAATCGGAAAAGCATCCCTGTCTTGAAATTGTTTAAAAAAAAAGCGGAAAATTGAATAAAATTTAACCCAGCTGACCAAAGTTAACAACCAACAGCTCTTAATGCAAGATGTTTCAAGTAAGGTGGGCCAAATCGAACTGCCAGTGACGTAGATACTTTTACCCGACTGGTACAGTGTTGACAACTCAGATTTGTCAAACATTTGTAATAGAAAAATAAGAATCGAATAATTTCGCAGATTAATTAATTTTCTTCATAAATGAAAATACATTTATTGTTCCTCGGCTAATGAACTTCAATTAAGTATAATATGATAAATTTTGATTAAAAAAAATACCTTTGGAAAAAAAAATACTCCAAAAAAAATGTTTCGGAGTATCACATTTGTCTTTTTGCGTCGCGTTTTATATTTTCCATTTCAATGAAATGGTTTTTCCAACAATTTTATTTCCAAAGGAAAAGTAACACTTCAGAAAAATTGATTTTTTTTGATAGGTTGTTTCACTACAATGATAGTTCCAATTAGGCCTCAGGCTTATAAATAATACCTCATTTGATATTTCGACAGCAATATTTTCAGAAACTGTTCTAGATTCAGAGGCATGTACTTTCACATTTGAAGGCAAAATTGTACCATATGCCTTGGAACAAATCGATATTGCTTTTTATTTGTCTTGTAACAAAAAATTAAGAACTTTTAATATTAAATGGGGTATGCATTGGATCTTAATTAATTACAGATTTTTTTTTGTGTAGTAAAAATTTAGGTTTATTTTCGATTTTCCCGAAAAAAGATGGTAAAGTCTGAACTGCAGAGAGCACTTTTCCCTTGTATAGAATATTTAATTGACTTTCTCTTGTGAAAAAATTATTTAATAACATTTTTATGATTTAAATTTAAAAAAAAAATAGACCAAGAATCAGAATATTGGAATATCATTTTAAAGTGCGGTAAAGTGCCATAATGTGCCACATTTTTTATACAGATTGTAACATCATAAATGAATTAACAATTGAATGGGTTTTACCACAATTAAGACTACAATTATCAAAATAGGTCACGTTTTAATCCAGAATAGAAATTATGAGAATAACGCAATTGATTCTCAAAAAATCCGAATATCTTAAATATTCATCTCTCAAGTATTACAATATTCAAAAAAATAAAAAACTCGCTAGAGACGAGAAAATGCCAAATTTGTCCTAATTAATTCCCCTCGTTGGCAAAACTTCATTAGGTGATGACAATTTATAGGTTTCGCAGCATGAAAATTGGTTAAAAAATACAAAATAATTGTAAATGTAATAATAATTAATAAAAATTAAGTAATATAAGATACAAAATAGTCGTAAAATAGTACTGAAGAACCTAAGTTGAGAATACAAATATCATCTTAAATTTCTTTTCTGAATTGCTCTTGGCAGTTAAATAAAATTTTCTGAAAAAACTAATACCTGAGATAGATTTTTAGAAACTCATACCTGATAGATTTTGGAGGAAAGTATATTGGTATGTGTGATAGAATTCTCGCTAAAGTGTTGGAAAAAAAACCTTAATAAATTAGCTTATTGTTAATAAAATCAATGGAAACTCATTTTAACATGTTTCGTGTTTTTTTGTTAATTTAACTCAAAACCGCAAAAAATGGGGAAATCTTAGTGGGAGAAATGGATTTATAAGTCCCTAAAATTATTGTAGAAGTCTTACGAAATTAAAGAAAATTAATATTTGCTTTCTATTGAGAATATCTGAACTCGGCATTTTATATTAATTTGGTATTCTACGTGATTTTTATGCTTTGAATTCTATGTTATTTTACTTATTCTGAGTTTTTCCAAAGAACATATGAGTATTGAATGTTCTGACACATTTGTGATTTGCTTATATGGTGTATGGTCTGCCGGGTTTTGTGGAAATAATTTTTGTCCAGTGGAATTTTGTGGCAAAAAAGTATGAGAAAAACAGAAACAACATCAATTATTAGTTTAATTGATAAAAATAGCCATTACTGTTAACAATTAAACTAATAATTCTGATATATTCCCAAAATTTTATAGAAGTATTCGCATGAGTTTTGGCGCGAATCACGAACAGCTGATTTTTGACATAACCTCCACAAAGTATCTACGTCATCACCAGCTCGATCTGGCCCACCTTATTACTTTGTTATTTGTTTTTATTCATCTTGACCACCAATGAACGCTGAACTGTCCCATTTTGGAACAAAAAGTGAGATGTTTTTGTTAGGGAGACCAACTTGTTAACAGAGTTGTTAGCCAGGTGTTTGCCAACTGTTAACACCTGGTCAGCCGGGAACCTTAACATTTGAATAGGCCTTTCCGACGACAGCGCTGCAGTGGTGAATAGAGGGAATTTCACAAGAAAAGTTCAGTTATAAATTTTTCTCCCAACTTTCTTAAGTTTTTCTTTAATAAATTATCTTAAAATTGGCTTATTATTATAAAGATCTATAGATAAAGTGGTATTGTCTCTTGTTTTATGCAATAATTCATTTGGATCAAGTGGATCAAACAGTGTTTAACAGAAAATTGGCTTTTTGGCGTTTGCATGTGGCATCCATATTAAGTTTTCCCTCAATTTTAATATTAAAAAGCAAGCAAAATCCAGTGAAAATGAATAGTGCACGGAATCAGGATTCCTGGCGCGTGAGAGAAGTTGACGGGCTTCCAGGATCACCTAGGGAAACGGTGCCTGAAAGAGCCCCAATCGAAGCAATGAGGAGGATGCATCTGGCTGATTCCGGGGATTCCCCGCGTAGTTGGAGAAGAATTCCCGGGAAAGCTGAAGGTAAACAAACGCATAATAATCATAAATTTCTTATCTCTTTTGATTAAAAACCAGTGTAATCATGACATTTCTAAATGTACTGGCTCGAGAATAAAAAGTTTACATTGATTTTCTGGCAACGTTTACAAAATTTTCTATTTAGCACTTCAAAGGGGCAATTCATTGAGGCAAAATTTGTATTTTATAGAAGTGATTGCTTCATGATTTAATTTTATCTTTTCTAAGCAGAAACTGTATTACATTTTTTGTCTGTAAAATGTATCTTAGTAATAGGGCCGAAGGAACACAAATTGGAGCAGGGTTGTTGCCAGGATTTTTAGTAAGAAGGGAGCCAAATACGAAATTATGGGCTCTATTCTGCGAATAAAGATAAAATATAAAGAAATAAAAAAAATATAAAGATTTGGTATTCTACAATCAAGATTTGAAAATAAAGCTGTCAAATATCTTTATTTTTAGCTTGGATAAAAATATTTCAAGATTTGGTATTCTGCGCCCAAGATTTCAAGGTAATTCTAACCTCAATATTCTTTAATTTTCATAAAGATTTCAAAGATGGTCCGGAGGTGCTTTGAAATCTTTATTTGCGTTTTGAAACTCGTTTGAAAATCATTGAAGCCAGATCTTTTAATTTATTAAAAAATTTAAGGATGCAGAGGCAGTATAACGAGGGTAATACGCTAATACATTAGGAACACAATAAATACAACTTTATTTTTTTATTTCAACAAAAAACACTTATATTCAGTCATATACTTCGAAAAGATGTACTATTCCAGAAGACGGTAAAATTTTGATGAATTAAAAATCTGAACTGAATTTATTCTCTAAATCTTATAGTTCAACAAAGATTGTGGAAACTGCTCTCTCTTGGAGTTCGAGCAGTTAAAATCGTAGGTATTAGCGAGAAATGATCCTTTGTACCCTTATGTATCTATTTCTTATTTTTAGAAATTGTTAAAGGTAGGGCTCGCTAAGGAGTTCCCAAGTTTTTCTCATTCAATCATCTCACTTTCTCTTCTCTATGCCTGGCGTTTCGTTTTTATTTGAATGAGTCCGGCTAGACTTTTCCTAAGAACGTCCAGTTTGCTTTTTTTATGGTTATCTTCTGCCTACGCAATCCTAGCCCTCGTTGCCCTCGTTATTGCTACAGGTACTTTATGTGCCGAAGCTTCAGGTTTAGAATCTAAAGGAATTTCCTCGACTAGAACCTCACACGTTTTATAACACAGTGATCATTATTTTTCGATCTAATGACAATGACAGTGATGAACCGGTAGCTGAGAGTTATCTGGGTTCTCTATGACTGATTTCAAGTTGAAGGGATCCCTTGCATCTCAGTATGTAGTCAAAATTTTAATTTTTGACAAACTAACTCTGTTTTGCTGCCAGATGTTTCCTGATTCTTAAATCGGTAAATCCATCTAAGAAATTTTGTAAAAAGTGCACTCAAAAATCTACATTAAAAACAATTGAACATGAAATTCGGGGTTTCTGTACCTTAATCTAATCGTCTAAAATTTATAAAACATTCCCTCAGATTTCTTGCTGTTCAATCAATTTCAAACTCTTTTTGTTCCGGAAATATTTTTTTCCCAAAGTACCTGAGAAGTGTATGAAAAGTGAAATTATTTCCAGGACTTTTGCACTTAAAGTTGACAATTTTGTAAGCTATTTCATACCACCCGAAAGATTTTCCTCGTCCACCACAATTTTAAAAGAAAATTTCCACTCCTTGTCGTGAAAATTAACTAGAAAAAATATCTCCTACTCCTACCAAGAAATCGGCTTGGTTGACTAAAGTGCCAAAATGACAAGGCATAAGTGACAGTTTGGATATTGAAATCTTTATTTGCGTTTCTTCGACTTTTTATCCAAGATCGCAGAATGCCAAATCTCGAAATTTTTAAAATCTTTATTTTGAAACTTTATCTTTATTCGCAGAATAGTGCCCTATATTAGCTAATACTTAAGAAGAATATTTTTAGAAAATTTTCTTTAAAATACCGTATTTCGAATGCAAATATCAAGAATTTTCTGAGAAAGTCTCAAAAAATCCAATTCTAATCCAATATTTTAAAAGTTTTAGCTTAATTTTTTAGGCAAGCTCAAGGTAACATAATGCGGGCTTCAGACCTAAGGCTTAGCCATATGGCTTAACTTTTCTGATTTCTTATCAATCAAACTTTTTGGGAAAACTCACTTAAAACTGATCATGATCAATATGGGCAAGTGATCCATTAAATTTTGAAAAAGCAAAATAAATTGTTGCTATTTTGAATTTCGAGATCATCGGGATCCGGTCTAAGATAAGATAAGATTTTGCCAGGGGTCAGTTCTCCATTTCGGATTACCAATGCCTCCCAGGGGGTGGGTGGGGGGATTCTGTAACTCTGTGAAGTGATCACCAGTCAAAATTGGTGAACGCTTCACTGAAGTGATAGCAAAAGAGATTCTGTAACTTGCGAAAACTTCACGTGAAAGGATCACTTTGAGGTTACAGTAGACTTATGACTAATCCGTGGACTATTTTCCCGTGTGACATAAAAAATCCGTATGAGACAGTTGAATTGTCAAAATTTTATTGACATATTGTCCCTGTTTTGGGGTTTTTTGTTAAAGGAAATGTGCTCTATCTGCTGTAATTTTTTCTCACTGTAGCTTTTTTGGACAGTACGCATGTTTAGAGAGGTTAGAGAGAATGTCGATTCGATCAGGTCAGGATTCAATCCACAAATTACCAATGTAAACAAAAAAATCGTTGGATTTCAAACAATTTGATGTGTATCAATCGCAAAATCCATGTGGCAAGCCCAAGAAACCTGACATTTTTGAGTGAGTGAAAAGATGAAAATGAAAAGTAAATTTGTAAATTAATTTTGTGTAATGAAATTACTCCTATAGCCACTGAAGAAGGTGCGTAGGGCACTGAAAGCTCTGGGAAAAATGTGAGAAAAGTTTGTTTATTCTGGGATGAAATTTCCCATCCGACGATTACCGGATTATTGTTAATAAATTGTTACGTCGGTTCCTTACCCCCATCACAGCTCTGTATACACCCAGTGTCGCTACTATATCACAGCAGCCCATCTCGGTGTGTGTTTGGATCAGTGGAGAGTGAATTTTTGTATCGACTGAAGTGCCACTTTCATACCGAAACTCGTTCTCGTGCCAGCCTCTATCTTGTGTAGAGGCGGTTCACTGATAAAGTGCACCATTGGCATTACTATTCATTCATTCACTGGACGAATTCAAAGCCGAATTTATGGCACGAGAAAGCTTTGAACCCGAGACGTCACAGTCACAGAGACACTATCCACTGATCCACTAAGGCTCAAGCTCAAAGCAAAGCAACGTAAAAAATTATAACATTTTGCCAGAATGTCTTTCAAAACGGAACTGCCTGTTAGATCATGTCAGGTCACCAATTTAGGATAGGGGTTAAATTTTGTGGTCTAAGGATATTACTTAGAATTGAAAGTGACATTGGCTTATAGTGCTAAAGATCTCATATTTTCTGCATATAATTTATTTTCAATAGAAACCCTATCAGGATTATTGAATGCGAAAAATTCACATCTCTCTATATAAAATTCGAAAACATAAATAGAATTTTCTTCCCTTTATCAAAGAGATATATAGACTTTAGAACTTAGTTTACGAATTCATATTTATTTCAATCCAGCAAAGAATTCGGAGGAAGTACCACCTCGAACGAGGCCCTGGAATGTGCAAAGTGAGGGCAGATTCATCCAGAAAATGTCCAAAATAGAACTTATGTCAATAGTTCACATGAGTCCTGTGGATGCTTTTCTGGAAATTGTTGACGATATGGAAAAATTTAAAGAAACTGCTTTGCAGAATAACAAATCTCACGAAGATACAATTCTGCTGATTGTTATTCTTGGAAAACTACATGAAGTTCCTTTTGATCAGCTTAAAGATATTGTTTTCATGATCTTCGGATCAAATGTTGTCTTTCGGGATGATATCTTGGCGTACGTGAGGTATGCAGTAGATCTCGAAGAGAAAGGCAAACAGAATTTATTGCCTTTTGCCGATCAAGTCTGGAGCAGTTTGGAAGTGTTTTGCAAGTACGCAAAGAATATTGAGGGAAGTGCCAACTGTTGGGCATTTTTCACTCGGGCTTTGTGTAAAGTCCTTGAAGGGAAAACTAGAGATTCTCTTGTGGAGAAATACTCAATGTTTTCCAGTTTGAAAGACGAATTGGAGGTAAACTTTACTTACAAAGACAACATTTATGTCTGCCTTGATGATTTGAAAAATGAACAATTTACATATTATCCCCAAACTGAGGGTGGAAAATTCAAAGATGCTAAAGAGTATTTGAATTTCCTCATATCTTACTTGAAGAGTTACTTTTTGGTTGATCTCTATCATGGATTGCAAGAATATAAAAAATTGGAGGAAGACGAAAGATGCATTGACAATTTCAAGGATATCGGTGGTACGAGAATGTTTCCAGTAGTCCGTATTCACAAGGACTATCCACCATTCACACTATTACAAGACAAATACTTCCTTCTGGATTTCGCTCCTCGCAGCAGAAATAATGGAAAATTGCGAGAGGACAGAAAAGCCGAAGTCATTGATGGCATAGAATGTATTAGGAATGCAACTCCTCTATTTCTCTCAACGTCTCCTAATTTTGAGGTAAATAAGGAATGCTTTTAAATTAATATAGCGATGGTTTATCATTAGAAGTACAAAAAGCAAATGTATGATGTCAGACTTATAACTTACACAGGGCGTATTACTACGCAATTCTTAAGTTTAAAAATATTTTTTAAAAGTTGTGTAATAATTAAATAATTTGAATTTCTTTTTGCAATTTCTTAAGGAAAATTATTTTGGTTGAATATTCCTTGCTGTATCACTGATTTTCTTTTGAATGTCTTCAACATTAGCATAGAATTTTATCTATTTTCTGAGCCTGAATAAATGGATCTATTTAGCTGATCTTGAACAAAAGTTCTGTATATCTTTTTTTTTTTAAGAATATCACAATGGCTTGGGTGGTATATTTGACAGAGGAATTAAAACAGGAGGGATTCTTGATCGTGGACATATTATGGATGGAAAATGTCAAGGAGTGTATTCTGGACAGAGATCTTTTCCTTGTGGTAATACCAGATGTGTTTGAACCTAAAATCCACACACTAAGAACTTTGAAGAGAATGTCAACAGCTTTACTTCCTATGAAGAAATACTTGGTATCCTGTGAGTCTTCTGCCATTCTTCCTCACATTCCAGACTACGACAGTCTAAAGAAAGATTCACAGATTAAAAAAATGGGGCTAAATCAGAAGCAGATTGAGGCTATTGAAATGGCACTCACGCGAGAAGTAAGTCTAATTGATGGCCCTCCGGGATCTGGGAAGACAAGAATCACCCTCAATATCATCAAAGATATCCTGGAAAATTCATCTTCCCAGATTCTTATTGTGGCATACAAAAATTTTGTTCTGGATAAAATTATCCTAAAATCGTCTAAATTGACTGACAAAGTTGCAAGGATTGGATGGTATTATAAGGATGCAAATGTGGAAAAGCATACATTGAATGATGACATATTCGATCCTCGATATTGTCGTCTACGTAAACACACTAACAGTAAATGTATTGCAGCAATGAATAAATTTATTGATACAATGCAGTCTTGAAGGAAGTGAAGAAGTTTCAAATCTTGAAGAAGATTTCCAAAACCTAATTGAGGCAAAAAATCAGTTTTTGAAGATAAGATCGCTCAATATGTACTATAACTGTAAAGATGCACGAATAATAGGGGTAACAACAACAGGAGTGTCAAAATACCATGAATTGCTGGACCTTCTTCGTCCATCAGTTGGTAATAATTGGTTCAACTTTTTACTTGCAAAAAAAAAACATATTAATAAGAATTTTACATTGTATTCCTCAGTGATATTTTATGATGCGCACAATATCCCCGAACCACATATTGTTACATCCCTAACGGAGCATACGGAACAAATGATTTTCATTGGCGATCATAAACGATTGGGACAACTTCAGTATCATCACTTTTTCTGCTATTGTCCCAAAATTATGTTTATTGAACGTCTTTTGGAGAATAATCTTAACACTGTTCGCCTCAATGTTCAGTACCGAATGCATTCTGAAGTAAGTTACTTTAACCTAAAACGCTCCACAGGACATCGAATAATGAGTATGACTTTTAGATTGCCGATTTGGTTCGCGGAACGATTTACGATGATCTCAAGGATGGGGATAACGTCCAGAACTACGAGCCTATCAAAGGAATCCCTAAGAATCTCTTCTGTGTCACTCTCAAAAACTCTTCTTCCCTTGATCATTTGATCAAAGAGTATCCTGTTGAAGAATATCCAGAGTTGACAGAGGAAGTTTTCCATCAGACACTTTTCAGTCTTTGCCTGGCGAATTATCTTCGTCAGCAAGGATACCAAGCCCATGAAATTGTGATTCTCGCACTGTATTCCAAGCTGGAATCCGCAGTCATTGATTCAATGAAGAAGTATTTTCCTCTGCTTCACTATGTTGAAGTTCAAGTAATTGACCATTTTCAGGGAGAAGAATGCCGCATTGCAATTGTATCTCTTGCAAAAGTCGATAAGGAAACGGACTACGATTTTTTGGCCGCTGAATATCGACTGTGCATTTTGATGACTCGAGCTCAAGAAGGTAAATTCTTCGTGTTTTATGTATTTTCTAAATTTTATAATTTCATGACTTCCCTTCAAAGGCTTGTATATCGTGGGTGATTTGGAGCCTTTCATAGAGAAGAACGAGACATGGGGAAAGGTCAAGGAGAAGCTAGAAGCGAAGGAGTCCATTGGGCCGGGTCTTCCTGTGAAATGTGAGAAGCACGGATGCGAAATTCTAGTGCATAGCGCTGAAGACTTCATCAAGATCTCCAAAAATGGATGTCCAACTGGAGAGCTCAACAAGGAAGATCCTTGCTATGAAACGATTTAAAGTTTAAGTGAAAATCTACTATGTTGAAATATATAATCTTATTGTGCGTTAATTGATCAATTGATTTGAATTTGCAAATAAATGAATTTCTTTCTAATCATTTTATGGCTAGGAAATGACCAATCAGCTCTAAACATAGACAAAATTCGTATTGTTTGAAGGTTCACTCTGTGCGAACCATGCCTACAGTCCCCTATGGAATGATAAATTCTTGTGTCAATAGGTGTTCCTTTCACCCTAAAATACTTCCCCTTGTTTTATGGAGTTTGGCATCAGAAATCGACATTTCAATGGCTTTTGTCACATAACCAAAACTGTTAACATTTATTGTGTTTCATCGCTAGAAAGTTGGTTCCAACTACAGTAGACTCTCTCAGATTCGGGCATTTGGGACCGAAATGTCAGCCGAATTAGACAAATTCGGGCGACACACTTTTTAAAATGCAACGATTTTTTATTCATGTGCATACAAATATTGAGTTTACACATTCATATATAACGTGAATTGCATGAAAATCCCTCAATAATGCAAAATCACATCAAAACTAAGAGAAACCATGCCAAATTTGAGCATATTTAATTCATTTGTTAATCATAATCAAACTTGAAAAATGACAACAAACTTTTTTCAAATGTAACCGCTGCCCGAATTAAAAAGTAGCCCGATCTTAAAAGAGCCGAATTTGCGAGAGTCTACTGTAATCGTAAATATGTGAAAAAAGTAAAAATATTTACAATGCCCGCTTTCTAATCCGGATCGCCGTAATCCGAACAAGTTCTCGACGGTTACATTTAACACTTTAAAACCCGAGTCAAAAAATCACGTAAAATACCAAATTGGCATAAAATGCCAGTATAGATATTCTCCACAAAAAACCAAATTTTCGAGTTTTTTGTTCCGTAAGACTTCTACAGCAGTTCGAGGACTCGTAAATTATTTTTTTGAATAAATATTTTCCGCATTTTCTTGTCAATTTTATATAAATTTTGTGAAAATGGACAAAAAATGCCAAAGTGAATTTTACAGATTTTTGTAGAAAAAAGACAATTTCTATTGAATTTCCATTTTCTTAGCAATTTGGTAAGGATCTTAGAACACATATCTATATATTTTCCTGTAAAATTTTCAAATTCTCATATATAATTTGCGCTTTTTGTTTAATAAAATTTTATGTGAAGTTCCAATAGAAATTCGGAAAAGAAAAATGAGACGAAAAGTGAATTTTCACCTTATTTTTCTCTGTAGTACCACTTTACAACAATTTTAGGTCTTATATTATTTAATTTTTAATAATTATTTTAACATTTTCACGTATTTTTTAAGATTTTTTCGAATCATGACAAAATTCAAAAAAATGGTAACATTTTTTAGGTTATGTAGAATAAACCATTCAAATGTCCATTTTGGATGCAAACTCCATATAAAAAAAGGTGGCATTTTACGACAATTTGGTATTCTACGCCCATTTTTTGGTTTTTTCCCAATTTTTTAAATAATAAAAAAGTTATCAACTATTTTTTTTTGGACTAAACGAAAGCTAATTAAATTCTCTACACATTCGTGTTATCACTTTAGCATAATATTGAATAGAATTCCTACTATGATGCTCCAAACTTAAAATTGGATTAAAATGCCACTTTGGGTTTATTACATTATTATTACATTATTACATTATTACACACTGGGCATATTATGCCAATTTGGTGTTCTATGTGATTTTTTTGGCTCAGGGTTTGATTAGAAAATTTTTAGTTAAAAAATGTATCTAAAAGCGTAGTAATCGTAACTCTCAATGACTTACCTCTTGTCCGGTTTTTTGGAAAAATACAGTTACAATTTAAACATTTGAATAGTCCTTTTTTTCGAGAGTAAGCGCTCTGGTGGAAAATAGAAAAAACATTTTAACGTTGTTGGTGATTGCGCACGCGCGTGCTGTGCTGTCATTTCCAATGTCAATTTCATCCAGAACAAACATCTTGAATTCGCTTGAATTAAAATATTTTTAGAGAATTTGTCTTGAAAAAAATAATACAAATAATTGATTTAAATAGATTGTTAACGTGATATTTCTCTGTTCTCTGGTGTGAAAATGGTATAATTCCAATCCCTTCAATTTTAACACAAAAAAACCAATCAATTTAGTGAAAATGAGTGGTGCAAGAAAAAAGGATTCCTGGTGCGAGAGGGATGTTAATGGACTTCAAGGATCCTCCAGATCCAGGGAAACAGTGCCTGAAAGAGCCCCAATCGAAGCAATGAGGAGGATGCATCTGGCTGATTCCGGGGATTCCCCGCGTAGTTGGAGAAGAATTCCCGGGAAAGCTGAAGGTAAACAAACGCATAATCAATCATAAATTTCTTATCTCTTCTGATTAAAAACCAGTGTAATCATGACATTTTCTAAATGCACTAGCTCGAGAATAAAAAGTTTACATTGATTTTCTGGCAACGTTTGCAAAATTTTCTATTTAGCACTTCAAAGGGGCAATTCATTGAGGCAAAATTTGTATTTTATAGAAGTGATTGCTTCATGATTTAATTTTATATTTTCTAATCTTGCTATATATATAATTATTCGTAGAAACTGCATTACAGTAGACTCTCACTCAATCGGCTCTTTTTCAATCGGGCGACAAATTTTGTTGACAATTTTTACGTTTAATTATGAAGCTAAATCGCTCAAATTCGCTGTAGTTCTTCTTATTTTATCGTGATTCTTTATAATTGAGCGCTTTTTGAGGAATTTACAAAGGCTTTGACGCTCAATAAAATCGCTAAACCGGATGACATTTTGCCCCATATTCCCGATTGAGAGAGAGTCTAATTCTGTCTGTAAAATTTTTGTTAGTATAGGGTCGAAGGAACCCAATTGGTAGGAAGGGCGTCGCACAGTGGGGCAGAATACAGTCGAGTTCCTCAAATTTGAACTCCTCAAATTTGAACGACGGTTGAGTTCAAAATGTAAAATTTGAGGTTATGTGAAGAAAGTTTTGCGTGGAGTGCAATTTTTCTCTGGTATTTCCTCAATATTATCGTATTATATTAAGTTCCACACCAAATTCCATTTATTTCACAATAAATAACATTGATATATTCTCTAAAGTTGTTTATCTTAATTTACGGAAAGTGCAATTCGCATGAATTCTATTACGTTTTTGAAAATATCGTTCAAATTTGAGTGAGAAATGTCATCTATACCCCCCAAATGTTCAAATTTGAGGAACTCTACTGAATCGAAAAAAAATCGAAAAAAAATTTTCGAATTTTTTAAATCTAATACTGCCAAAAAATAGTTGACTAGTATCCTCACCATCCTCACTAAACCTTATACTCAGATTTTTTTCTTTAAAGTTATGGTACCTTGAAATAACACGACAAAGTAGGCCTTGCATTGCGATTTAGTCGATTTTATATGGAAAAAATAAGGGAAGAGTACCAGCGATCGGCAGTGTTCCTCGGATCGTCAGGTTAATACCACATTGTTGCTCCAAATTAAATATTAGGTGAGATTCTTAACAATCTCACCTACTATAATCCTAACAAAATTTCATGTCGTCCGATCGACCTCAAACTTGGCCAAAATGTGTTTCGCCCGTTTCGCCACTTCCTGATTCCGAATATATATGTGGCTAAGTTACGTTCCCGGCCGGCCGGCCGGCCGCTCTTTGGAGCTTAATAGCTCCTAAACTAAAAAAGATATCGACTTGCGGTTTTCGGCAAAGGTTATATATCGGGTGAAAATTGCAACTTGGTGCATAGACCCCCCACCCCTCCTTCCGCCATTTTGAAGACCCCCCTTTTTTGTTTTCTCAATAGCTCCGCCCCTATGGCATTCAGCGGACTCAAATTTTAGTATGTTATAGCTGGGCCTTAGAGCTTTCCATCAATACCAAACTTAAGGTCCATAAGGCTAAAAATCTTGGAGTCATTTTCAACGATTATTTGGCCTGGGACGATCATATCTCCTACATCAGTAGGAGAGTGAACTTTTCCCTCTATACACTTAGAAGACATCAATTCTTCATCCCTCAGGATATTCGGCTACTTTTAGTTCGTGCCCTGCTCCTTCCTCTTTTTTCCTATGGTGCTGAGTTATTTTTCTCGTGCGATAAAGCCTCGCTTCGGCGACTGACCGTAACTTTTAATAATTGCATTCGTTTCATTTTTTCACTTCGTCCTTACGACCATGTCTCTCATTATCATACTGTAGTATTGGGGCAATCTTTCCCACTCTTCCTGCAGTCACGAGCAGTCGATTTTTTATGTCGGGTGCTTCAATGCGGTCAGCCTGGTTATCTGGCTGAACTACTGCAGCCGGGCTCGTCTACCAGGTCTTCCTATCTCGTCGTCCCCAGGTCGGGGAGCCGCATTCTTCATTGCTCACTCTTTGTCATGGGGGTGACTCTCTGGAATGAGCTACCCAGAGAGAAGAGGCAGCGGCTCATTCGATCCTTCATGTCGTCTTGACTGCTTTTCTTTGGTTTTTTTTTTTCTTCTCTTTTTTCTTTCAATTTTGTACAGTACATACTTTTTGGTTTTTGTTTTGCTCAGATGGCTTATACAACCTACGAAGGAGCATTTCCACCGTTTGGCTCTGGAGGTTGGTCACCAACACTAAGACGGCGGTGGACGCTAACCTTATTTTAAACCGTTTATAACTCTTTGTGCTTTCAAGAGAACTTTTCTCAATAGCACTCATTTTATTAATAAATAAATAAATAAAATAAATAAAATAAATAAGGTCCCCCGACCCCCCTGACCCGAGCTACAAGGGTCCAAAAAAAATTTCTTAAAATGGCCATAACTCCGGTTCTAATTCTCAGAATTTAAAAAGTGAGGGCATTTTTGAAAGCTCTCATGAAATGCCACTTCCCCTTCTAACATCGCAAGTTCATAAAACCACCGCTAGGGGCGCTTTTTTTAAAAAGAAAATTTTTAAATCTTAAAAGTTAAATAACTCAAAAATTCCATTGTGCATCGGGCTGAAAATTTAGTATGTTGTAGCCGTTGATTATACCTATCAAACAAAAAAAACCTTAAGTCGATCTAAAACCCCTGACCCGAGCTATAAGGGGTCAAAGTTCGAACATTGACCGGCCTCTATCTCCGATTCTAATTAACATAGCGACCTAAATTTTACCTTTTTGGTTTCGTCTCGATGAGCACTTTCAGATGGAAGTTCAAAAAGTCGCCACAGGTGGCGCTGTGATAGCGTCAAAATTCATCGAAATTCAAAGTCACTTTTCTCAAAAACGGCATTGTGCAAGTTAATGAAATTTTAGTATGTTGTAGTCCAGTCTAGGACGTTTCCAAAATGGTGCGTATGTGCGCTGTGGTTTCAATAGAACCGGAGATATGAGGGGTCAAAGTTCACGAAATTCAAAAAATCATATCTCCGGTTCTATGGGACCGATTTTGATGAATGAGGGCTTAAACGAAAGATCTCACCAAATGCTACAACTTTCTAGAATATTTGAACTTCGTGGGACCAACACCAGGGGCGCCACAGTCGAAAAACCAATTTCAATATCACATAACCTCAATTATCTCGACTGTCGCTAAACCGATTTTGATGATTACTTCAACATAATTGTAGAGCACATTTGTCTCTACATTTCGTCCATACATCATTTTCCACTCAGACTACGCTATCACTCCGATATTGCCGTTTAAGTGTGAAAAAATTGATTTTTCCCATAATAACGCTTTGAAACCACTCAGATGCCAATTTGACTGCCTCTACTCCACCAAGACACTTAAAATAGGGGTTTAAATGGAAAGTCCCGCAAAATACAACAATTCTTTGATATAGTTGAAGTTCAACAAATGACTACTTGGGGCACTCTGAATGAAAAAACGAGTTAAGAAACAAAAAACCTCGATTATCTTGACTTCTGAGTAATCGATGAGATCATGTTCTATGGGAAAATTATAGAGAACATTCTGGTCTACATTTCACCCATATAACACTTTTCTGTCAGTTCATCCAAATCCTTGATATTTTGGTTTAAATACAAAATTTGTATAATTTCACGAATTTGATTCAAGATAACTGAATGGCGTCTCCCAACTTCAGCTCCAAATCGAATTTGCATGCACTCCGAGTTAGCTCACGTTAAGAATCTCACCTACATGAGCCGGTTAGGATTATCTGTCCCTTTTGTACCATTTGGCAGCTTTAAAAACTTAAATTGTAAAGCTGCTAAGAATCAAAGGTGCTATACTTCCCAGTATTTTTTTAATCTAATTTTTTGCTAAAATTATTGAAAAATGAGTTTAGGTCGTATAGTTTTCCGGAAGCTTTTTACATACTGGACTTTTTTTTTAAACGATTTTAATAAGTGATCCAAGCAACACAACCACCAATTTAATCTTAATTCTGTTTGAATTCTGTTTCTTAATTGTTCGAATAGAATAGAAAGCAGAATTTTCTTTCCTCATTTTACAAAATGTAGTAGACTCAACAAGAGTAGTTTTTAGCAGCTTAGGAATTTGTTTCTTTTAATCAGATGCCACATCGGAAGAAATACCACGAACGAGGCCCTGGAATGTGCAAAGTGAGGGCAGATTCATCCAGAAAATGTCCAAAAAAGAACTTATGTCAATAGTTCACATGAGTCCTGTGGATGCTTTTCTGGAAATTGTTGATGATATGGAAAAATTTAAAGAAACTGCTTTGCAGAATAACAAATCTCACGAAGATACAATTCTGCTGATTGTTATTCTTGGAAAACTACATGAAGTTCCTTTTGATCAACTTAAGGATATTGTTTTCATGATCTTCGGATCAAATGTTGTCTTTCGGGATGATATCTTGGCATACGTGAGGTATGCAGTAGATCTCGAAGAGAAAGGCAAACAGAATTTATTGCCTTTTGCCGACCAAGTCTGGAGCAGTTTGGAAGTGTTTTGCAAGTACGCAAAGAACATTGAGGGAAGTGCCAACTGTTGGGCATTTTTCACTCGGGCTTTGTGTAAAGTTCTTGAAGGGAAAGCTAGAGATTCTCTTGTTGAGAAATACTCAGTGCTTGCAAAGCTCAAAGATGACTTGATGAATGGGTACTTTTACTCAGGCAATATTTATGCTTCTGTTGTGGATACAAAAGTAAGATATAAGCTTGAGCCACCTGAAATCCAGAATGGAAAGTTTAAAAATGAAATTGAATACTTCAAGTATCTGATAAATTACTTGAAAGCTTTCATTTTGGTGGATATTTATGATGGATTGCAGGAGTATTTCAAACTTGATGAGGACAAAAAACACAACTTTATCCTAAAAGACGTTGGTGGTACAAATATTTTCCCAGCAGTCCGTATTCACAGGGACCCTAAAGATAAAACTTTTCTTTTGGACTTGGTTCCCCACTGTAGGATTAAGAATAATTTGCCAGAAGAAGTAAAAGTCGAAATCATTGATGTTGCAAAGACGATTACAAATCCGTGTCCTTATTTTCTATCTACGTCTCCTACCTTTGATGTAAGTATAGATCCTTTTACAACTATGTAGGAGGAAGTGGGGCACCTTTAAAATGAGAATGAAGTTCCGAATTTGAACTTTTTTCCTGTGTTAGTAAACGAAATCAATTATATTAGAAATAAAGTCTCTTACTAATTGTGATTCATAACATATTTAATTTTTGAGCGTCAAAACTTCTGGTATTTCTTAAAATGGAAAATTAAAAAAGTACGACATTTTTTTCAAAGGTACCCAATTTGGGGTAACTTTGAAATGGTTCGGGGTACATTTGAAAAGCTTTTTTTATCTGTAATTTTATAGTAAAATCAATCTTGACCAGTCTAACGATTAGAACATAGTGTAGTGAACTTAACAAGTCCGTTTAAAGAATCAAAGAAATTCTTAAATTACGTTTTAGACGATTTTTTGAGATCATGTTTCGTGATGATGACAACGGAGACGAGATCCTGAGGAATTCTATGAGTTTGTTCAATTGGAATCTTAAGAAATCTCATCGCTAGTCTGGTAACTTGTCCACTAAGGTAGATAAGATGTTGTTAAAAGATCTTTGTAAATGTGACATTACCCTCCTAATGAGAGCTGCATCATGCTGATGAGAGACGCAAGTGAATCTGAAGGATCACTGTGACTGTGTATGGAACTATCAGTGAATAACGTATGGTCAGTGAAATCTGCACAAAGTTAAAGCACAATTTTCTAATATTTTTACATAGTTTTATTTTAACCTTTTTACATGTTTTGGAAGGTAGGGGAAAGTGACCATGCTTGATACTGTAAAATGATGTCCAAGGTTTGTATTTTTTTTCTGATTAACACACAAACCGAAACAATTCTTCCACTATGACAAAAAAATGTATCACTTATTAGGTTCATAATCCCACCTCAAATAGTTCCTGGAAATCCTTAGATTTTCTTTAAAAAGGAAATGGAAATTCAGTGGCGATTTTTATCGATGTTGGGTTCGGAGCCCTCCTGTATAATAATTGATTCGACAATTCGGAGGCCCATTTTCACTGTAAAAATTTCGTCGGATACAAAAAATTGCCCATCAATGTTTAGATGGAACTCTAATCTATCTGTTTAAATCGTTTGTACGACTAATTGTTAGTTTTAAAATAATTTTTATGTAATTTTTCTAAGCCGTGTTTTTATGACATTGGGACACTAGCGAAACCCATTTTTTCACTTTGAGACCATGAAATTCACATCTGGCAACCCTAAAATTCAGGCAACAGAATTGAAGGTTATGTCAATTGACATAGAAAAATAAAAACATCTGGTTAATAATTTCGTGAAAATTCCTGATATCTCCTGAGTTATTAAGTTTTTGAGTGAATAAGTAACTGGGAATACATAGAAGAGAAAGACCACATCAGCTTCACCGTTCCTCTGCAAAGTGCTCCTTCCGTTATCCTCGAGAAACCTCTATGGAGACACACCACTGATTATTCCTGATCTCAACATATTACGGTTTATCGGATGAACAGGACGACCCTCAGTAAGGATATTGTGAGACCATGAGGGGCAGTTTAGTATCTTAATCGATTCTCTACTGCTTTAGATGTGAAACAGACTGAGATTTTACTTAGAGCCTAGAGAAAGAATCGAAATATCCTTACCCTGGAGATCTGTGATTCTTCTCGAGGTGATATTTTGGAGAAGAAATCCCGTAAGATTAGTTGGAACACCTGCTATTTTGAATATTGCATCAGAATTAGATTGTCTCCACAAGGATGAGAATATTCACGAGGATAAAGTCGAATGATAAAGAAAGATGTCGAAATCCGCAAACTAAATGGGCATGCCGAGCAGAAGTAACTGATCTCTCATAGCTCTTAAGACTTAAGTCATTGATGAGGAGTACTCTCTGATTGGCAGTGCAAGTGAAATCTTCAGCTACGAACTGGTGATATATCTACGAGACTGGTGTTGTGCTTATGTCTTCGCATATCTTTGCAATATATCTCAGGGGAGAGGGTAGTATTAGTGAATTTGGTGTGCGAGTGAGAAGTTGTCCTACACTTTCGGAAACCATTGAGCTCTTCGTGGTATAAAATGGCTTCGATGGAATTTCCTGCATGCAATACTGACCCTCCACAAGATCGAACAACAACTCAGTTTATCCAGAAAATGCTTTATAGTAACACCTTTAGTTTACTGAATTATTAACAAAATAAGACCCTTTAAAACTGACACAATCCTAACATTTTCACAGAAAAAATATTTCTCATTCAGTTTTAAATATTTTATTTCAAAAAAACAGGTCACTAGAAATTCATTGCACTTCATTCAATTCAATGTTTTGTCATCATAATTCTTTTAAATGAATAAATTCTGAATATCTACAGAAATATTTGGCATCAGACTGTTATATCTTGTTTGAAATATCGGAAATATCAGAAAGAGGAAGCTTCCTTGGCCTTCCTCTCTTTCTTTTCGGAATCTCTGTCTCAGAGGCGATCTTTCTTTTGGTGCTTTTTGTTGTGGTTTTATTCTGATTTTTCTCCTTCATGTGCATATTTTCCTCCTTCATGTGTTTCTTCCTTTCCATCTCCTCCTTCCT
Organism: Phlebotomus papatasi; assembly: GCF_024763615.1. Classification (NCBI taxonomy): domain Eukaryota; kingdom Metazoa; phylum Arthropoda; class Insecta; order Diptera; family Psychodidae; genus Phlebotomus; species Phlebotomus papatasi. Next base: position 16,952,584 of record NC_077222.1, read on the forward strand.
GTGAAATTCTGGGGATCCTGTGACTAGTGTTGATCCCAAACCCCTGATTTTTTTCGAGGAACTTGGGGGACTCGGTAGCGGTTTAAGCACTTCCAGACCTCCAAAACTCAGCTGAGATCTTGACGGCTGAATATCTGAAGAAATTGTAAGATCAAGAGGCTTAAGGAGAGGAGCCATTGGGAAAATCTTCTTATGTAGGTTTGGGTCTGGCATTTTATATGAAGAAATCTGTCGAGGAACAGATAGATCAATAGCTCCATCATCATCTCTATCATCTTCCGGACTTGTCTCCTGTGGCACCTCGTCTTCTTCACTGCTCTCTTTGACCAGAACTTCATCTTGTCGACTAACTTCATCTTTTACAATGCTCTCCTGGACCACTACATCTTGGCGATTAACCTCTTCAATTATCTCACCTTGCGCACTTGCGTCTTGTATTATTTCGGAATTGCTTTGTGGAATCATCATTAGTGGCGGTAGTGGTGGTTTTGAGTTTTCCTGAACCGACGAGGAAGCGGTTTCAGTAGACTCAAAAACCACAAGTAGCTTGGAGCTGTTCATGGGATATATGCCACTCTTCATAAATCCAGCTTTTATATTGTTGGATGTCATGCATTTTCGGAATGGTTCCGAAGAAAGCCTTGCAATGTTGTGAAGGCTTACTTTGTTCCCTACTCTTGCTGACATCCAATTGTCGAAAGCAGTAGCGCAATATCTTTTGAATGGCCCAAACACTGAAAGGTCCAATGGCTGTGTACGATGGCTTGTGTGTGGAGGGAGTGTTAACATATGAATTCCGTTTTCTCTACAGAATTTTAATGCGTCTAAGGACAGGTGAGACACATGGTTATCGAGGATCAATAATACTTGGTCATCTTTGGAAGCGGCAGTTTGAGTTTTAAAATGCTGAAGAGTTAGAAGGAAAGTTTCTGAGTTCATGTAGCCTTTGGCATTAAAAAAGGCTACTGATCCCTCAAAACAACCTTCCATGTACTCAGGATGCTGCCTTTTTCTGGGAAATAGGTATACTGGGGGGAACGTTGCTCCTGCTGCATTCACAAAAGCGCAAATCGTGATGGTTTCTCCCCTTTCTGCCGTAACACACTTGCCTACTTGCTTAGATTTCGTATCAGCCACGACTCTTGGGGGTTGAAGAACCGTACTCAATCCTGTTTCGTCAAGATTAAAGATCCTAGACGGTTCAAAGTGATGTTGTTGCATGATCTCTTGCAGATTGTGAAAAAACAATTCCACATTTTCTCGAGTGAAACCGGAATTCCTTGCTAGGGAAGTAGCTTCCGGTTTCCGAAGCGAGATTTCACTATAAAAAAAATCATTAAAAAATAACACTACTTTTAAATATAATCTACTATGCCACCTGTGTCTTTTCAAGAACAAACGGGCCCACTTCTGACCAGCTTTCTTGTTGACCTCCCAACTTGCTGGAACTTCCCTACCAATGCTAACCGCATAATTGTATGCCAGTTCCCGGGTATTGTGCAGAGTGAGGCCAAAATTGAGTTTGCTGGAAGCCAACAAATAACCAACAAAATTTTTCTCTTCTGGCATGGTGAAAATTTGTTGTGATGCAAACTTGTTGACCATTTCTTTCTTTTTCAACCCCATCATCAGAGATACCGTCTGAGACTCTGATAATTCTTTTTTCACTTTCCTTAATCTTGCGTACAGTGTGGGTTTAGGTATTCCAAAGGCAGAAGAAGCCTCCTTAATTCTCAGTCTACCTTGGAGAACTTCCTGAAGAGCTGCCTGCATAACTGCCTCATCGGTAGTGCTGCGTTTTCCGTCTTTTACTTTATTTTTCTCCATTTCTGCATAAATAAATTAAATAGAATGATTTTTTTTCTTTAAACTAATTACAATAAACTTACCTTACTTTGAATCAATAAATTTTTCAAATCTTTTCACGGACAATCTTACTTCTTACGCGAACAACAAAAACATAAAAGTGAGGTTATGTAGACAATACGTAAAAATTAGTTGTAAGCTGTAGGAGTTTATGTACGGTGTGATTCTTTCAGTGCATATGCGGTTTGTATACACCTAAGAATTGTTTTTATACAAAAATTATGCGAATTTGCTTTCACAATTAGTCAGCTGATGCTCAATAGAATCAGATTACCTTTTTAAATCGATTTTAAGTGTTTTACTTTGTAGTTTCTAGTTGTCTATAAAATAGGAGGATTCCAATAGGTGTGATTATGAAAGAATCACATTTAATGATAGAGTTGCCACATCTAAATTATCATTCATGGACCATTCTTAAAATATAGGTTGGCCACAGGTAGCATTTGTGAGTTTGTCGCCACCCACACAAACAGTGTCCCCAAGTAAAAACATTTTTACATAAATATTAATACTGATGAACCCTCTATGTGCCTATAATAATAGTTTTGTTGAACAGCGACATTAATTAGGAAAAAACTTATGAAAGATCATGTATCAAAATTACAGTTTTGGAGCTCTTTTTGATTTTTGCTTCTTGAACCAAGGAAAAAAGAGCTAGGATCCTACATTTTTTATTAAATGTGTGGCTTAGGACCAGCTATTAAAATATATTGAAATGAGTCACAATTAATGATTAACATAGGAAAAAAATAGTTATTATCAAGTTTGGATCGTATCAAGCATGGTCACTTTCCCCTATATGTATGAACTTATTTCAAGAAAAAATCCGGTCCGATCCGGTGAGCTTTTCGGCACATTCGGGGAACTTTCGCCATTGATGTCGAAAATGTAGATGTTGGCATCTTCTTCAACTCTCGTTTTATTTTTCCCATCAGCGTGACTTCGGTTTTGGGTCGAAAGTCTCGGGCATACACCTTTCGCTTAAGATTAGCCCAAAACGTTTCAATAGGCCTCAATTGGGGGACGTTAGGGGGGTTTTCTTCCTTCTTGACAACAGGTATGCCAAGTTCCTCCAATGCGTTAAATGTCTTTCTTGAGTAATGGCTGGATGCTAGGTCTGGCCAGAAGATCACTGATTGTGGAATGGGAAGTGATTTATAGATTCAAAATTTCGGGTTTATATACAAATAATTTTGCTAACTAATCCATTTTTATTGTGGGAAAATTATTTAAAAAAAGTGCATGATGAGCAAAGAGAAGAGAAAAACAAATGGCTCAAGTAGCCGCGCGCGTCATAGAGGAAAGCCCGTGCGGTGTCAATTGTCATTGCACCGCAAGGGGCTAGTAAATTCGTCGTTGCACCGCAAGGGGCTAATAAATTCTCTTCTCTTTGCTCACTAGCATATTGTTCATGTATGAACATCCTGGCCGGGGGCAGTATGAGCTGGTTCAGAAATCCGCAGCTTTCCAAACTTCTCGGCCAGTGTTTCCTTTGGTTTGTGGCATTTGCTCCAGAGCCTTTTCCACTGCTTCCGGGATATCCAACAAAGTAGACTAATGATGAGCAAGACGGATCCACTGCTCACGGCTGGATGGGTTATAACTTCTCCGTATGTTGGTGGTTCGGGAACTTCCACATTTTTGGCTTGGTGGAATAAGTTCTGCCCATTGATGATTGGCTTCGGATCAATTATAGCGATCTTTCTGAGTCCGGAAGACTCTACGACTGCAAACTCTAAAGGCTTAATGTATGTAGCAGAAGCCTTCATATGGTGTTCTATCGTTGAATGAAGGGTTTGCCTCTTGGTTTTGATAACGCAGCCTTCTTTAATCCGGAAAATTCCAGCATTCTTCAGCAGCTTCTCTTCTCGATGCCCCTTACAGGTGACTGCAACGGACGTAGGTTGTGAAGCAATGAACAGCCACGTGTTTTCCATTGCTAACCTCTTCCACAACGTCCCCTCTAAGCGTACGGCTATCATCTCACATTTGGTTTTTGGGTGTCGATGATATATTTCGTCGATTACGCAATTAGGGTTCTGGTCCATGTTGTGCAAGAGACTTAGTCTACAGTAGTATTTCCCGGAACCAATAGGAGAACACTGATTGTGTCCATCCTCTAATGTGAAGTAAGTCTGTTTGTTGAAATCGATTCCCATTGTGTCTGCTTCTATTTCTGGCACGATGAATGTGCCGTTTTCCACTGCTACGGGAATTGGTGTTATGTGAATGAGATGAAACTCATCCTTTTCGAGAATGGGGAATTTCCCGAAGATGACAAGTTCACCGTCCCGAAAGATATAGTCACTTGGCTCTCGTTGCCTTCGGGGTATATCAAAGTCTGGACCGATGTGCCTCAATGTCCTTTGAATGGTGTCTTGGAGAGTTCTTCCCGTGATGAGGCTATATAAATCTAGCCTACCATCTTTCGCGAGTTGAATGTTGGTCAGTTTCCTCTCGAATTCCTCGTAACAGTCAGCAGCATTGATGTAGGTGGTTAAAATGTCAATGCGCACTCGGTTGTGGTCTATTCCAACATACCAGTTGACCATTTCACCTATGGCCTCGTTGATCTGCATGATTTTTTCATCAAATTTCCGAAGTTTGTTTTCTATTATGGTGTTGGACAGATCCACCTTTGTACTCAGCATCAATGATTGTTGCTTGATCAGCTTCTGTGTGTCTTCCTGTCTCTCCTTGAGTTGATCAATGCTTGCATATACTTGACCATTAACCCCAAAGAAATATGTCACTGCTTGGCCAAGTAATCCACGTTTTTTGCGTACACCCTGTTTTTCTGATATACGGTTGATTTCCTCAAGTAAATAATCCCTCTTATGTTGGAGGTGATTGATGTTATGTGTGCAAGTAGTATCAGCGTCCGACACGGCTTCGCTTGCCGTTTTGCAGGCCAATGACATCTTGTCCCAGATTGCGTTGATTAGTTCCTGATCTCTTTGAAATTCAGCTGTTGTGTATGTGATTTCAACTTGAAGATTCCCACGTTGTAGACGTGCAATCCCCATCTTCTCAATGTAAAGACCCGGTTCTGGAACGAAAACTTCGATGTTGGGTATGTCTGGGTTGTTAGTTGTGGCTATCATAGTATTGAATATCATGAAGAATATGAATACTGCATGAAGTATAGTTGTTGCCCATGTGTAAGGAGCAACTTTTGTAATTTTCTTTCGGTTAGAAACCATTGAAGATGTCTTCTTTCTCCTGAGCCTCTTTGACTTTTTGATATTGGCTGGAGCATCTGTCGAGTTGGCCTTTGCAGTTTCAGATCCTGGAGGTAAATCCTTGTTACGAGTAGAAAGATCGGAATCTTGGTCATGGACGTTCGTAGATAATTGGCAGAGCTTATGGACTGGTCGATCCTTCTCATATCCTCTGAACTTCCCGGTCGCCACTTGGATTATTTCATCTGGATCCGAGTGTGATTTTACATCAATTTTAGAGAATCCCCCAAAGTGGGGTCTTGCGGGGGGGGGGGCGGAACTCTAAGGCATTTCTATCAGTAGTGGCCCGTTGTTCTGCAGTCACAGCAGTTGCCTTCTTGGGTGTGTCGTCATTTATATCCCAAGGTTGGTCTAGTGGTTGATCCCATTTGATAACAGAGATCATGCTTATTACTCGTGGAGAGTCTGGCGTGGTCGATGTTTTCCCAATCAAGGTCCACCCAAGTTTGGTATTTTGCATAGTGAGGTGTCCGTCTTTGACTTTCCTCAAGTCATTCTCCACGATGTATGTGTACACGTCAGCCCCTAAAAGTAGATCAATTGGGCCGGGCGTCATGTAAGTCGGATCAGCAAGAATCTTGTTGTCGTGATTATCTTCGTCTTGTAGTTGTATTGCCTTTTCTGGCAAAGAATTGGTGATTTTCGGTAGCACGAAGGCGGAAATCTCCATCGCAAAAGATGACGGAAATCTTGGACCCATGGTAAGCTGGACTTTGTAACGGGATGAGCCAGCTGTTGTTTCTCCTATTCCAGAGATTGTAGTGTTGATTCGGTTCTTCCTAAGTTGAAGACTCTGAGCGGCATCTTCGGTGATGAAACTTGCTTGTGATCCAGGATCCACAAGAGCTCTCAGTAACTCCGTCCGCCCAGATGTTGATTTCACTTTCACGAGCGCTGTCGCTAACATGACAGTGTGTTCCTTGCGGATTGCAAGGGATTTGACATCTTCGTCATTTGATGTGTCTGTGTCGGAAGCAGTTTCGTTTGTATTATTGGACTGCTCATTCTCCTCTGCCTTCTTCTTAAAGTGGAGAAGAGTGTGGTGTGGTTTTTGGCATTCGTAGCACACTGGTAAAAATGAAAGGATCAAATTGGATCATATTTGATTCTTTTCAAAAGGATGGATCATATTTGATCCTTTTAATGGATCACTAGTATCTCTTGAAGTTTTGTATGCACATTTATCAAGTCAGATTATGTTTAATCGTAAACTTACCACTCATATCATATTTCCCTCATCTGAGCGAACACCAAAGGTGACTATTTGATTGTTTTAAATCGTTTATTCCAGAGATAAATATGTGTCAAATCAGCGATACTTTCAAAGGATCCTCGGTGATCCTTTCATTTTTACCAGTGCATGTTTTCTTGCTGAAGCATTTCTCATCGCGCTTATGCATGAGGCAATTTACGCAGAGTCCCAGTTTGTCAGCCATTTTCTTCCGGTTCAATGTGTTCAGTTCTATGAACTTTTCACATTTAGTTATTGAGTGTTCCTTTTTGCACATACCACAAGACCGGACTGTAGAATAGAAGGTCTTCTTGTTGGTGGTGTTGTGGTCGTCGTCAAAAGTGTCAAGTGGACTGTATTTTTGAATCTTTTATTGACGTCTAATTTGGCGAGACACGGCCTGATCGATTTTTATATTGTTTACAAGAATATTAAGTATTAAGTATTAAGCATTAAGTATTAAGTATTAAGTATTAAGTATTAAGTATTAAGTATTAAGTATTAAGTAGTGGTGGTTCCTGAAATATAATTCCTCTTTAAATTCTAATTTTCCCAATATTATTCTAAACTCTTACTTTGAATTAACTGCTTGGACTTTCTAGCAACTAATTTCCACTCACTATTTCTCTCTCAAGGCAAATTATCTGAAATAAAGCTTCTGTTAAATCTCTAATCTTAATTCTTCTTCTTTTCCCATACCTATAAACTTCAATGTCGCCAGAATATAGATATCAATCTAAATGTCTTTTAGATCGTCTCTATGCCTATAAATCGATCACCTATCACAAGAAACAATGTCACAAATTAGAGTGAATTACATAAAAACGCTGAAATTGCTGACTTACTCAAGAAATATAAGAAATCCTAGGAGCTTCACAAAACGTGTCTCGCCATTACAAAGCACAGTTCCAAAAGAAAGACAAAATGCCGGAAGGGCTCAATTACAGGGTTGGAAAATATTAATTTCAAATAATTCCGCTAGTTGGCGTTGTCGCGTTTCCAACATTTCCCCTCTCTGGTGCTCCTGCACCCATCCCTAATCCTGTCTGCTGGTCTTCCGCTACATCCAATAATGCCAGCTTCGCCACGGGTCGTCGGTACAAGCCCTGAGCTGTCTTCACCATAACAGACCGGATCTTCCCATCAGGAGCGGTAAAGACATCAGTGACTCTTCCAAGAGGCCAGGAGTTTCGTGGAAGTTGTTCATCACAAATCACCACTATGTCACCAATCTTCAGGGGTCGAGTCTTCTGATGCCACTTCGTCCTACGTGTGAGCTCAGGAAGGTATTCATGAACCCATCTGTGCCAAAACATATCAGCAATCCGCTGACTTTTCCTCCAAGCCTTCCTGAGCACGAGATCTCCATCGTCAAAATTTCCAATAGGTCTATTGGCAGCTGAACGACCGATCAGGAAGTGATTTGGGGTGAGAGCCGTATCGTCCTCTGGCTCCACAGACACGTACGTCAGGGGGCGTCCGTTCACAACAAACTCAACTTCCGTGAACAAAGTCAAGAGCTCCTCATCGGTGGGGACATGATTTTTCAATAAATCTTTTAGGACATTTTTCACTGACCTGATTAGCCTTTCCCATGCTCCGCCCATGTGTGGTGCTGCAGGAGGATTGAAATGGAAGTCAATCTTTCGCTCGGAGAGGGCTTCTGTCATCCTGTCTGTCTCTAGAGCTTGGTACAGATGACGAAATTCATTATCTGCACCCCGCAGATTGGTCCCATTGTCACAAACCAAATCACTAATCGGGCCACGGCGTCCAAGAAATCGTCGTATAGCCATAATGGCTGAATCTGTAGTCAGGGAGTGTGCTATCTCCAGGTGCACAGCTCTGGTTGCGAGGCATGTAAAGAGAACACCCCACCTTTTCTCGTGTCGACGTCCAACTTTCACCATCAGGGGGCCGAAGTAATCCACACCACTTCTCACGAAGGGATACACTGAATCTGTCACACGGAACCTGGGTAAAGCTGCCATCTCCGGAACTGCTGGGCGAGCTCTTTGATTCTTACACTGCTGACATTCATGCCAAGCTCTTTTCACTGCCACACGAACTCGCGGAATATGGAATCTCTCTCGCAAGTAATTCACCACTTGCTCACGTCCCTGGTGATGGTGTCTCTCATGAGCGTCTTTGATCAATAACTTGGTGGCCGGATGTTTTTGAGCTAAAATCACTGGATATTTCTCCCCCACATCACTATTCACAAGACGTGAATCAATTCGAAGGATTCCGTCCGAATCCAGGGTTGGTGAGAGAGTGAGCAGAGGGCTCTGTTTGTCGACGGATTCTCCTCTCTTAAGAGTCTCAATTTCAGCCCAAAATTCTGTCTGAATCTTCCGGAACCACTGCTTCTCAGCTGCCAACAAGTCTTTTACTGTCAGTGTAGGCCTTTTCGGGGGGCATCCACCGGACTTCTTGACCTTCCATCTGTCTAACCAGTATTTCGCACAAATCATAGCTGTTGCCGTCACACGAATAAGACGATTCCACTGAGAAAATCTCTCAATTTTTGGCATTAGCTGGTCACCGCGAAACACTTCAACACTTGTCATAACGGTAAACACTTCAACGTCATTTGTTTTGTTTTCAATTGTCTCACTTTTCTCCTGGGGCCACCCACTCTCAAGTTGTCTGAGAAAGGGAGGTCCACAGAACCACATTGATGATTCACTGAAATCACTTTTCACCATCCTGGTAGCGAAATCAGCTGGATTGAGTTTTGTAGGCACCCATCGCCACTGCCGGAACTCTGTCAACTCATCAATTTCACTGATTCTGTGACCAACAAATTGTTTGAAGCGTCGAGAATCACTTCTAATCCATCCCAGGACAGTCAGGGAATCACTCCAAAGCACTACGTCGTCAATCTTGACATCCAAGGTAGCTCGAATTGCTGCACTCATTCTAGAACTCATCACTGCGGCTTGTAGCTCAAGCCGGGGAATGCTTGTCGACTTCAAGGGGCTCACTTTTGTTCTGGCGCACACAAATGACACTTCAATTTCACTGTTAATTTCACTCACAATCCTCAGGTAAGCCACGGATGAGTATGCGTGTTCACTGGCATCGCCAAAGATGTGAAGTTGAACGGAAGTTGCTTGAGGCAAATTTGGAGAATAGCACCTGGAAACTCTCACTGTGCTGATCGTCTTCAATTCGTCTAGAAAAGTTTTCCAGTGCTGTAGTGCAATGCCCTCAATCGGATCGTCCCATCCAATTTTTAACCTCCAAATTTCTTGCAAAATCATTTTTCCCTTGACAGTGAACATGGCCAGAAACCCCAGAGGGTCAAATATAGACATGATGAGTCGCAGCACGTCTCGCATCGTCGGGATCTTCTCTCCAGAGAGTATTTCAGCAGGAACACGATGGAATTGTGTCTTAAAGGTGAAGATGTCAGCCGTCGAATCCCACCATAGGCCAAGAACACGGTCCAATTCGTCCAGTGTTTGAGATGCCAAATTCTTCATGGTGTCAGTGAAGGTATCCAAAATTCTCGAATCGTTCGCTGTCCAATTAACGATATCGAATCCTCCAGCCTTCTGGACATAGACAATATCTCTGATTAGCTTTCTGGCGTCCTCAATGCTGTCAGCACTGCCAAGGTAATCATCGCAATAGGTATTATCTAATATTCCCTTCACAGCTTCCGGATAGTCCATTGCATGTTCCTCCGCATTGACATTCTTCACATAAGAGGCCAAAGTTGGAGAACAGGAAGCCCCAAACGTCATGACATCCATTTTGTACTCATCTGGTTCGACATCTCTCCTCATACCTCTGTAGAGAATTCTCTGATAATTTGTGTCGTCCTTTCTCACGTGAACACGGTGAAACATTTCACGGATATCACCCGTAAATGCGTACTTCCCTTTTCTAAAATTCTCCAGCACACCCGGAAGTGACTTCAAAAGATCAGGTCCCTTAATCAAAAAGTCGTTAAGGGAAACTCCGTGAGACTTGGCAGCACAATCAAAGACAACCCTAATCTTCTTTTTTGCAGGATGAAAGACTGAGAAATGCGGCAGATACCAGACATTCTCCATTGGCACTTGCAAATCTTCCTCAGTGAGCTTCACCAGATATTTCTTTTGTATGTGGTCTTCCATCTTTGCACAGTACGCCTCTGCCAGCTCTGGGTCTCGATCCAACTTCCTCTCAGTGGCATGGAGTCGCCTGAGAGCTGCTTCCTTTGACTCAGGAACAGCCGGTTGCTTACCGTCCTTCCACAATAGCCCTGTCTCAAATCGTCCGTCATCGGTTCTGCGTGTCGTGTGCTTCATTATCTCTAGGGCTCTCTTGTCTTCACGAGAGGGGGCTTTCCCAAGAGACTCGGTGCCAAATGAGTCAATGGAGAATGAATCCTTCACCATTTCGTAAAGATCATCACGTCGCTCCCACATAGAATAGTTTTTGGGGCCATTTATGGGTCTGCCGTCTATTTTTCCCATTACCACCCATCCCAGCCACGTTCTTACGAGGTAAGGGGCATTCCATGGGCCATGGATGATCTCTCGAGACACAATAAGGGGTGTATTGTCTAGACCTATCAACAACTCTGGCACTGCATCCTTCAGGGACTGTACTTGGCCGTCCGCCAAGTGCCTCCAGTCTCGAGAGAGAGCTGACATGTCCACTGTCTGCCTTGGGAGATTCAATTCAAAAACTGTTCTCACCCTTTGCATCAAATACTCCTTCGCATTTGGTAGAAACCCACGAACTCTACATTCGACAGTCTTGGATGTGAGATCGGTGTTCGCCACAGGACCTGCTCCTTGCCAGTGTAGAGGTATTTTAGGTCCGTCCAGTCCAAGTCTCTCTGCCAGAGAGGAAGTCATCATGGTGATGGTTGAACCCTCATCCAGAAAAGCATAAACCTTCTCAGTCCCTTTCGGCCCTGTCACATAGACTGGAAGAATCTTCATAAAGATTTGGTTATGGCTGCCGCCATGACCATGAGCCACAATTTCGCCGTCAATGGCCCCTCCCTGTGACAAAGGTGCATCCTTTGGAGCAGGCTTATCCTCTACTCTCGTCTGGGATTCTTCTGGGTTATCTGTCTCATTCTGTGCAAGTGTTGTATTTCTGACAGAACTTACATCACCGTGCAAAAGAATATTGTGTTTTCTATCGCATCCTGTCCTCGAACAAGTCTTGCTCTCCTTGCACATCCTTAGAGAGTGCTTGGGCTTGAGGCAGGAGAAGCACAAGCCCTGTCGTCTTACTTGTGCCCAGCGGTCGTCCACGGAAAGCTTCTGAAACTTCTCGCATTTGTCCAGAAAATGTTTTCCCTTGCACAGGCTACATTCGGGGGTTTTCTCCTTGACTTCCCGCAGCTCACTACTGACTACCGTTGCCACTGTCTTTTTATTTTTCATCTCTGGTAGCTTCTCCACCCTCGCTGCCTCCATCGTCCGGAGGCGATAATTAGCTGCTTTTGCCTTCAAACCAATCCATTCTGCGAAGGTTTTCACCGTCACAAATCCCCTGGAAGCATGAATCTCCGACCAAGCAATTTGCATAGTGAGGGGAAGCTTCGTGATCAGCTCGTCTAAGAGATGAGGATTGTCAACATAACCATTGTGGTTAAACGTTTCAATTGCAGCAACCATATTGCTAAGTGTCACGGAGAAGTTAACCAAACTTTCCGGTTTGTCATGCTTGACAGCCGGCAGTGCCTTCACCTGCGCAATCATCGTGCGGATTAAGTGCTCTGGCTGGCCATATCTCTCTTGCAGAGAAAACATAACCTTATCCACATTGCATGGGGAAAACAGCAAGAATCTGACAGTCTCTCTTGCCTCTCCAACCAGACTTTTTTGCAAGACGGTAAGCTTTTCTGTGTTGTTGTATCCACAACTGTCACTTAGATTCTCAAACCATGCCTTGAAAATGGGCCATTCTTGCACATTTCCTTCAAATTTGTGCGTCTCATCACCCACAGATTGCCGCACCAAGAACTTCTTCATGATGTCCATGTACTCGGGAGTGGGTGTGTGATGTTTGGTGTCGTCTTTGGCAACCTTCATGACAGTGTGAAGTGCCGTCTCAAATTCGTCAGTCGTCATGGTCACTCTCTTTGGCTCTGGGGGATTCTCCTTGAACCCAAGAAACTTCTTCCTGTCGCCTGCTGCAGCCCCTCTCTGTGCAATATCTCCACCGGTCTTCCTCTGCAGCTTCTCTCGCAAGATATCCTGGTCTAATTTCTTTTGAAATAGCTGGAATCTATTGACAACTCCCTCCAGCTCATCGTCACTTGAGGAATCCTTCAAAGTAGCCTTGTCATTTCCCGTCTGGCCCAAGATGATTTTGTCGTCTACATCCGGGATGGGCTTGTCAGTTCCTTTGGCTTCTGGCTTGCCGGCCTCGTCCAAAAGAGGGTACTTCTCCAGCTTCATCAATGGAGTGGAAGTCTTGACAGGTAGATCCTCATAGGAATCCGCAGAAATGTTTGCCAGAGATGCAGCTTTCGCCTCAATCACCATCGAATGACGAAGTGACAGTTCCTTTTCCCTCAAAGAGAGCAACTCCATTTCCTTTTTTGTCCTTTCCATCTGGGTCTGGACAATTGTGAGCTCCAGCTCAGTCAAGTCATCCCCGAATCCTAGCCGCTTCGGTGGCTGACCCTTATTTGCCCTTTCACTCCGCCTGAGTCCCTCCATGTCGTCGTCAGGGAACTCGGGAGTTAATCCACAGGCGCCAGTGCCGTCTATTCGGCGAGTATGGACCAGAATGTTGTGGTCGTCGTCAAAAGTGTCAAGTGGACTGTATTTTTGAATCTTTTATTGACGTCTAATTTGGCGAGACACGGCCTGATCGATTTTTATATTGTTTACAAGAATATTAAGTATTAAGTATTAAGCATTAAGTATTAAGTATTAAGTATTAAGTATTAAGTATTAAGTATTAAGTAGTGGTGGTTCCTGAAATATAATTCCTCTTTAAATTCTAATTTTCCCAATATTATTCTAAACTCTTACTTTGAATTAACTGCTTGGACTTTCTAGCAACTAATTTCCACTCACTATTTCTCTCTCAAGGCAAATTATCTGAAATAAAGCTTCTGTTAAATCTCTAATCTTAATTCTTCTTCTTTTCCCATACCTATAAACTTCAATGTCGCCAGAATATAGATATCAATCTAAATGTCTTTTAGATCGTCTCTATGCCTATAAATCGATCACCTATCACAAGAAACAATGTCACAAATTAGAGTGAATTACATAAAAACGCTGAAATTGCTGACTTACTCAAGAAATATAAGAAATCCTAGGAGCTTCACAAAACGTGTCTCGCCATTACAAAGCACAGTTCCAAAAGAAAGACAAAATGCCGGAAGGGCTCAATTACAGGGTTGGAAAATATTAATTTCAAATAATTCCGCTAGTTGGCGTTGTCGCGTTTCCAACAGGTGGTATTTGCAGCCTTCTCTGGTTTAGAAGACTTCTTGGCGTTGTTTAACAAATTGTGATGCCGCTTCATTAAAAAACCGAGTAATTCCTTTAATGTTGGCATTATTTTTGCGGAGTCCAAACTTTCATCAAAGAGACGCTGTGTTTCGCTGTCCAGCTTTTTCATGGCGATGTGCACTATGATGGCGTCCCATTCATTGGTTTTGTAACCCATGTTAGCTAGTCCAGTTAGACACTCCCGAATGGCACCATGAAGAGATGAAAGGTCCTCTGCTACGCGGTGCTCCAACATTTTATGGTCGACAACGATGTCCAAGTAAGAAGTAATAATGCGTCGGGGATTATTGTAGCGTTCCTCCAGTATCTCTAGAGCGGCGATGTAGTTAGTGTCGCTAAGCCGAAGGGTTGAAACCAAGGTTGCAGCCTCCCCCTCCAAGTAAGAGAGAAGATATTGAAATTTGGTCACGTTCCCCAGATTGTAGTTGTCGTGTATGATGCTTTTGAAGACATCATAAAACTTATACCAATCCTTATAAATTCCGTTAAACTTTGGAATTTGAACTGGTGGGAGTTTTGGCAAATGGGTTTTTTGCCAAGCCGGGAGATGGCCTTGTTGTCCACCATATTGCCCGTAAGGTGGCAGATATTGCCCTGGATTGTAGATTGATGTGACTGGCTGTACACCATATGAAGCCCAAGATGGCCAGGTATTGACGTTTCCCAAAAATGGAGGGTTGTTCGGAAAATTGTTCACCCCTGTTGTTGTAGAAGGTAGATTCCAAGTTGGCGTAGTTGTATTGAGCGGATGCTCAGTCGTGGTGATGGGTTGATTCCATCTGGAACTAGTAGTAGTAACTGCGTTGTTGCTGGTTGTCGCAACCTTGTCGTATTGACGTGGAATTGTCCCAGTGTACACGGCCTGTGTAACTACTGGTGTTGTTGTTGTTGGCATGAAGTTGACGTCAGATGAAGATTCAGACGTCACTGTCACACTTTCCATAGTACTGGAAAGTTTCGATGGTCGAAGTAACCCCGCATCTGTTGGTGGAGTATCGTCCGACTCTGAGTTAGAGTCTTTCTCAAACTCAGGGCAGTTTTTGATTTTTTGCATAAAATCCTCGTAAACCGTTTTGGTTTCTTGGTATAAATTATGCAGGATATAAGGATGACTTCCCGGGAGCTGAGATGTGAGAGTCGCATTGTTGGTCACGAACTGCCTCCAATATGAGTTGAGCTCCTTAACCTTGTTTTCAAGGTAAGGCGCTTTCCATTTGCTAGGGCCATCCTTCTTGAAGTTCGTCCGCAGCCTTTCGATGGTCTTGGCGATGCTCTCCTGCTCCTTTAGAATGGTGCTGGTTTCCATTGCTGTTTGGATTTGAAGTATTTCTTCAAACCAAAAGCTTGATGTCTCGATGGGACCACGATGATTGTGGAATGGGAAGTGATTTATAGATTCAAAATTTCGGGTTTATATACAAATAATTTTGCTAACTAATCCATTTTTATTGTGGGAAAATTATTTAAAAAAAGTGCATGATGAGCAAAGAGAAGAAAAAAACAAATGGCTCAAGTAGCCGCGCGCGTCATAGAGGAAAGCCCGTGCGGTGTCAATTGTCATTGCACCGCAAGGGGCTAATAAATTCGTCGTTGCACCGCAAGGGGCTAATAAATTCTCTTCTCTTTGCTCACTAGCATATTGTTCATGTATGAACAATCACATTGTCCCTTCGATGATACTTATTGATGAAGGCTTTCAGCTTAGGCAAGCAATCTCTGATATAGACGTCAGAATTTTGTGCTAGTCCCTTTGTGAGAAACACGGACTCAGACATTCCAGCAGGACTGATTGTAAGCCACAAAAGGACCTTTTTCGGGTACTTAGTATGCTCAACGTACTTATCTTTCTTGTCTACATTGTCGTCACGTACATAATAATACTGCCCCTGCCACTCATTACCATCCATGGTGAAATAGGACTCATCGTCCATGACACAAATAATGTCGTTTTGAGCGTGAAAAACATTTTGGGTCAAAAGAGACAAACGAATTTTCTGAGTCTTTTCCTGAGTTTCTGAGACAGCTGGCTTCGGTTTTCTGGTTCTCCTCTTGATTCCCATAGACTCCAGATACTTCTTCACCGTTGTTTTGCTGCATTCAAGTTTGTTACCAAGCTCACGGTACGACTTTGTAACTTTATTGGATGTTAACTTTGAAAGTCGAGCCCGCGCCTTCGATTGACTAAGGGTGCTAAAATTTCCAGATCCCTTAGTTCGTGTAGTGGTTTTTCGCTTCTCATAGTTCGACAGGATACTATAAATACTCCTTCGCGATATTCCCATACTCACAAAATGTTTTACGACTTCAGATTTATTCAATGTGAGATGACTGTCCTGAAAATTATAAACTAATTTTCGTCTATATTCTTCAGTATTATTTGTGGGAGCCATGTTTCCTAACTAAATCTATCACAACTTTTATGGAATGTTAAGAACACATCTGGCAACACTGTAAAATGGTATAAAAGTGACTAGTATACATTTTATTTTTTTTAAGCCTTCAAACTTTTGTGCAGATTTCACTGGCCATACGTTACTTCCATTGCAATGAGTGCAGAGTGGCCAGGAAAGTGAGCACAGAGAACAGCCTTCCTTAAAGCTATTAGGAAAGGTACAGCTACGTTTTTTCGTTCTTTACAGTTGACTAGGACAACGCAAAGAATTCTCATTTGCACATAAGAAACATCATCGGGATTTTCATCAGTTTTTTTTTTTTTTTTTGAATAATGCATATTTACCGGTAACACCAAATAATTTTCAGGACACTATAATTTGTCAATGGAAAGCCTTTGTTGGGAAAATAAAAAAAGAAATCATCACTAGACACTTATTACAATGTTTTAACTTTCGTCTGTTTACTTTTATACTGAAGAAAGGTTATGTGAAAATAGTCTTGCCAGCAGTGATTCAAAGTTACCCCATTTTTAATTTCAAAGTTGCCCCAAAAGAGATTTCTGAAAAATTACTGCTAGTTTATAAAAATAAGCTGTGCTTAGTCCAATTTTTTGTATTAATCTTTTATGCAGATTAATCCTTTATCCTCTTCTAGCAGTGCTTTTTTGGTAGAGATTGTTATCGTGAAGAAAATGATCTAAAAGTTCGGGAGAAGAATTACAGTTTGAGGCGATTTTTTTGAAAATTGCTCCTAGATCTTCAAATTTATGAAATAGGATCATGAATTTATCACAAGTTGTAGAACTAAAGCCATCTTAAATGATTTTCAGTTCCACTTTAAAGTAAGAGAGAAAAAAACGAATTTCAAAGGTACCCCATTTCAAAGGTGCTACACTTCCCCCTAAGTAAAATTTCTCAGCCATATATTAAACGTTCAAACATACTCCTGGTTAAAGAATATCATCGTGGTTTTGTCGGAACATATCCCAGAAGACATTAAACACAATGGATACTTACATGTGGAAATTGTCTGGATGGAAAATATCAAGGAATGTATATTGGACAGGGATTTATTCCTTATTACACTACCCTACTCATATAAATCAAAAATCCTCACACTCAATTGCCTCAAGACAATATCAACAGCTTCACTCCCTATGAAGAAATATTTGGTATCCTACGAGTCTTCTGCCATTCTTCCTCACATTCCAGACTACGACAGTCTAAAGAAAGATTCACAGATTAAAAAAATGGGGCTAAATCAGAAGCAGATTGAGGCTATTGAAATGGCACTCACGCGAGAAGTAAGTCTAATTGATGGCCCTCCGGGATCTGGGAAGACAAGAATCACCCTCAATATCATCAAAGATATCCTGGAAAATTCATCATCCAAAATTCTTATTGTGGCATTTAAGAATTTCGTACTTGATGCAATTTTCTTAAAATGTTCCGAATTTACTGATAAAATTGCAAGAATTGGGTGGCATTTCAGAGATGCAGAAGTGGAAAAGTATACGTTGGAACACGAAGTGTTGGATCCTCGATTTCGCCGACACAGGCAACGGGTCCATAACCAATATATAGCAGCCATGGATAAATTCATGAGTACAATGAAAAGTCTTGAGGGTAGAGAACCGATTTCATCTCTTGAACAAGATTTGAGGAAAATGCGTGAAGGGAAAATTCGTAAACAGATGAATAAATCGTTTGACATGTACTATGGCTGTAGTGATGCTCGGATAATTGGAATAACAATATCAGGAATTGCAAAATATCATCGGCTTCTGGAAATTCTTCGTCCATCAGTTGGTAATAATTAATTTGTTTTCTTGTAGAATGTTTTAATAAGAATTTTCCATTGCCTTCTTCAGTGATATTTTATGACGGACAGAATATTACTGATCCACATATTGTTACGTCCCTGACGGAACACACGAAGCAAATGATTTTCATTGGCAATCATAAGCGTTCACATCAACTCAAACATCTTTATTTTCCGATTTACGGTCCGGAAAATTTGTTTTCTGGGCGTCTTATGGAGAATAATCTTAACACTGTTCGCCTCAATGTTCAGTACCGAATGCATTCTGAAGTAAGTACTTCACCCTAAAACGCTCCACAGGACATCGAATAATGAGTATGACTTTTAGATTGCCGATTTGGTTCGCGGAACGATTTACGATGATCTCAAGGATGGGGATAACGTCCAGAACTACGAGCCTATCAAAGGAATCCCTAAGAATCTCTTCTGTGTCACTCTCAAAAACTCTTCTTCCCTTGATCATTTGATCAAAGAGTATCCTGTTGAAAAATATCCAGAGTTGACAGAGGAAGTTTTCCATCAGACACTTTTCAGTCTTTGCCTGGCGAATTATCTTCGTCAGCAAGGATACCAAGCCCATGAAATTGTGATTCTCGCACTGTATTTCAGAGATGAACAAACCGTCATTAATTCAATGAAGAAGCATTTTCCATTGTTGAAAGATGTTAAAGCTCGCTCAGTGGAGTCTTTTCAAGGACAAGAATGTCGTATTGGTATTGTATCTCTTGCAAAAGTTGACAAGGAAACGGACTACGATTTTTTGGCCGCTGAATATCGACTGTGCATTTTGATGACTCGAGCTCAAGAAGGTAAATTCTTCGTGTTTTATGTATTTTCGAAAGTTTATAATTTCATGACTTCCCTTTAAAGGCTTGTATATCGTGGGTGATTTGGAGCCTTTCATAGAGAAGAACGAGACATGGGGAAAGGTCAAGGAGAAGCTAGAAGCGAAGGAGTCCATTGGACCGGGTCTTCCTGTGAAATGTGAGAAGCACGAATGCGAAATTCTAGTGCATAGCGCTGAAGATTTCATCAAGATCTCCAAAAATGGATGTCCAACTGGAGCGCTCAACAAGGAAGATCCTTGTTATAAGATGATTTAGTGTTTAAAATACCTATTTGAATATGTAATGTTACTGAGCTGAATTGAGTTACAAAAATAAATGAATTTCGAGAATTTTTACGAACTTTAGTTTAATGTTCTTTAAAGTTTTAATATGATCATGTTTCTGCTTTTGCAAACTTCATTCTCGGTCTACCACTGATCTCATATCTTGAAGTTCGTGTGGTGGACTTTATTTCCCGACTTCTTTGCACCGGTAGGCCCCGGTACCTCGCGGAGCTCGTAGTTCCTGGATCCTCTGCCAGGTCTTCGTGTTTCCGTGTGCCCAGTTTAGGGAGTCGCAATTTTCGCAATTCTTTCTTTGTTCAAGGTGTCATTCTTTGGAATTTCCTTCCTAGGGAGCGAATTGGCTTCCACTCATTCCTCAAGTCCAACATCACAATTATATTGTTTAGGGCTAACTTTTGTATAGAGGGCATACTGTCTTATTTATTCTAAATAAATTGAATGTTTATTGTATTTATGTACAGAGAAATCGTCATTCAGAGCAAGTAATACTCGAATCATCCAGTTTTTTCTCAGTGGAGACAGGAAAGAGACAGATAATCCTAACCGGCTTATTGTAGGTGAGGTTCTTAATGTGAGCTAACTCGGAATGTATGCAAATTCGATTTAGAGCTGAAGTTGGGGGACGCCATTCAGTTATCTTGAATCAAATTCGTGAAATTATACAAATTTTGTATTAAAACCAAAATATCAATCACAAAATGAGTGGTTTCAAAGCGTAATTATGGGAAAAATCAATTTTTTCACACTTAAACGAAAAAATCGGACAGATCGCATTATCTGATCGAAAAATCGCGATTATAATATCTCCCAAGTTGATAAATAATTTCAGGAGAAATTCCAAGTTCATTTTGAGTGAAAAAGAAAAAAAAATGAAAGAAAACATCTGCTAAATGGTTTGCAGCGCCATCTACCGACAGTGCTGCGAGCGCTAAACAGTGCCATTTTCATGTATTTGCTTAGCACTTTTTGTTCGAGAGCTGCTTACTGGCCAGCAGATCGATGAGCAGCAAAAAAAAATGCTGAAAATGCTATTTTTCCTGCTAACTCTTCTCGCTGGGAACTTCCATTTTCAATTTTAATGAAATTTTAGTATGTTGTAGCTGAGGTCAAGAGCTTTCCAACGGTGGGTCGCACATTGCCCTAGCTCTACCCTGACCCGAGCTATAAAGGAAAAAGAACAGATAATCCTAACCGGCTTATGTAGGTGAGATTCTTAACCCTCTAACGGGTAAGACCGCCTCCAGGCGGTCTTCACAAAAATCACATTTACAGCGACGATAAAGGTTTTATTTATTTAAAAGTGCTATAGTGTCCTCGGTAATAGTCTTATGAACATCTCTTGAAAGTTTGAACTCATTTTGACTTTTCGTTTTGTTGCTATTCCCAGTTTTGTGTGACCGGTCAGAGAAAAAGCAACAAAAAATATTTGTGCAAAAAAAACTCATTTTCAATTTTCATAAAAATACCGATTTAAAGTTACAGTAGACTCTCACAAATTCGGCTCTTTTAAGATCGGGCTACTTTTAAATTCGGGCAGCGGTTAAATTTGAAAAAAGTTTGTTGTCAGTTTTCAAGTTTGATTATGATTAACAAATGAATCAAATATGCTCAAATTTGGCATGGTTTCTCTTAGTTTTGATGTGATTTTGCATTATTAAGGGATTTTCATGCAATTTACGTTATATATGAGTGTGTAAACTCAATATTTGTATGCACATGAATAAAAAATCGTTGCATTTCATAAAGTTTGTCGCCCGAATTTCTGTCTAATTCGGCTGACATTTCGTTCCCATATGCCCGAATTTGAGAGAGTACTGTATCTGACTAAAATAAATTTATTTTTTTACTGAAAGATATGTCATTCTATTTTGTATATTTTATTTTAAAAAAAATTGAAAAAACTAAAAATGTGAATTTTAGAAGCAAAAAGAGTTTCAAAAAAATTTTATATTTTCTCACCTAGCGCTTAACTAAAAGAGATAATGAAGAATGGATGGTTTTTTTGACTTTATTGGATCATAATTATTCTAGAAAACATTGTTTTAGAGCTTTTTTTTCGCATATTAAAGAAAACACCGTTAGAGGGTTAATGTGAGATAACTCGAAATGTACGCGAATTTGATTTAGAACTGAAGTTGTTGGACGCCATTCAGCTTGAATCAAATTCATGAAATTATAATTTTTTTTTTATTTTAACCAAAATATCAAGGATTTAGATGGGCTGACACAAAAGTGATATATGGGTGAAATGTAGACCATAATGTTCTCTATAATTTTGTTAAGGCCCTTAGCCACACATATATTCGTGATCAGGAAGTGATGAAACACATTTTGGCCAAATTTGAGCTTGATCGGACGACATGAAATTTTGTTAAGATTGTAGTACACTCTTAGAAAAAAATAGTACAGTAGACTCTCACTCAATCGGCTCTTTTTCAATCGGGCGTCAAATTTTGTTGACAGTTTTCACGCTTAATTATGAAGCTAATTCGCTCAAATTCGCTGTAGTTCTTCCTATTTTATCGTGATTCTTTATAATTGAGCACTTTTTGTGGAATTTACAGAGGCTTTGACGCTAAATTCTATCGCTAAACCGGATGACATTTTGCCCCATATTCACGATTGAGAGAGAGTCTACTGTATACTACAACCCTAGATATGGTTATGTGAACCATAAAAAATGGTTAATATAGGCCCATCCATTTTTTTTGGTTTTGGTAACTATTTGAAAAGGGTAAGCTATATCGGATGCAATATCTATTACTCTTTTGGTTATTACAACCATTGTTAATTGTTTTCACAACCACACTTAATGATTAAATGGCTAAATTTATGGTCTTCAGAACCATACACTCTGGTTAAGAAAAGCCTTAAGTCTGGCTGTGAAAATAATTAAGGATGGTTGTGATTACCAAGAGGGTAGGTAAATTTATAGTTTTCCTATTAGAGGACTCTTTCATATTTTTTTGTCTTTTTCTTTCAAAATGAACTTGGAATATTCTCTGCGAAATTATTTATCACCTTAGTTGAAATTGTAATCACAATTTTCACGTTCTATATTATATATAGAAATTATGCGACGATATGCTGTCTATAGAGAATGAACAAATAGGTCTATTAAATCTATTCCCGACCGAAAATCGGGATTTTTGGTCAATTGTGCCAGACATTTCTTTAAAAATATTTTTTTTCCTGAGGAAATATTCTGCTTAGATTTATATAATTACTAATTTTATTAATGAAAAATGTGTTTTTTCCTTTTCAAAAAGTATATTTTCTTCAGTTTTTGCAATAAAATGTTTAGATTTAAAATAACCGTCCCTGGCGTAGCCATTTAAGTGATTGCTTACATGCAATATCACAGCTATTGTAATTGATCTCGAAACAGCAATTTGATATTCTTTTTACATATTTATGATAAATATGTTTTGAAAGCCATAAAAAAATTTTCCATAAAGTTGTGGCATCTACACTCCAACTTTTTAATTTTTTAATGCTTATAAAAATAATAATTAAAATGAAATTGTCTAATAATAAATATTAGCCGTACTCACTATGGCGCTGTTATCTTGTAATATCGTTATCTCGTTATCTCGTTATGTTCTCGTAATGTATTTTATAAATGAAAAATTATAACAAGATAACAGATTACGGAGATTACGAGATAACAACGCCATAGTGAGTACGGCTATTATATCCAAAGAACCCCAATTATTTTTTTTTTAAATACAATTAAAAAAAAGATGAAACGTGCTAATATATTTTTTACAAAAGGTAAATCCTTTTAAAATCACCCTTTATCAGATTCTTTGTCCATTTAGCCTATTATAAGATCTGTTTTTTCCCAGATTTAGGTTTTTTAAAGATATTTTTTTCCATTTTTTTTTCACCACTCGCGAAGAAGGTTGTTCCGAGAACGTGCAACGACGATAAGTACGACACGATCGAGCACGAAAGCGAAACGACCTATTGCTAAGAAGTACCATAATATCATAATATGGTTCTCATTACAATACATTTTTTTGACATAATTTTTTGTATAGTTAAAACTTACAACTTACAACTAAATACATATAAATAAATGATTTAATTCTTACACTAAACAGGATTTTTCTGAAAGTTGTATTTTATATTTGCCGTTACCATATTCTCTTTGTATAGCAAATATTTTCTTTCCAATCATTTGGCAATAGTAAAGAGTACCAAACTTTTTCTAGATGAGGTGGGATTATTAAGAATCTCATCTAATAGTGCCGATCTACAGCTCCAGATCGCCAGTATTTCGCCAATCGTCACTCATGGTTCACTCTGAGAGTCACTTATTCCCCCCTTGCTTCACACTTATGTCCTGGACACACTAACGACTAAAGTCCAGAGACGACTAAGCTCGTTAATAGCCAAGTCAGTGCCTGACACATTACAAACGAGGCTTAACATTTTCTGGCACTCACAAAACATAACTTTCGTGGGTTTTATGCAAATATATCTACTGAAATGCACTAGTAGTCCTTTGAAAATGAAACTACTTTTAAATTTATTTCACAATTCACGTATAACTACAAGAATTATTCACTGGAATCGCCTAAATCTAAATTGTCTTAAGTCGCGAATTAACTTCCACCTCAAAAATAATTGTAATTAACAATAATTATTGGACGTGTACTGAGACATGATATTACAAATAATTTCATTTTCAGAGGAGTATTAATGCATTTCAGTAGAAATATCTGCATAAAAACCCAGAAAGTTATGTTTTGTGGATACCAGTGAGTACTAAGCCTCATTTGTAGTGTGTCAGAAACTGACTTGGCTATGAACTAGCTTAGTCGTCTCTGGACTTTAGTCGTAAGTGTGTCCAGGGAATTACTCTGATTTCGAACACTATATTTTGCCCATATTACTTTACTGAATCTGACACAATAGTAATATATATTAATTGTAACTCTTAAGTCATACATTTTCTGAAAAAAAATAGGTCTCATTCAGTAACAGAATATGCCGAATATGCGAAAAATATTAAGTGTTCGAAGCCATAGTATGTGCGAAAATTAAAAGATGTCCCCTACTCATACAAAATCTACATTTTTTCTGTTTATTTTCTGCGAAAAATGAATGTAGAATTTGACTGTACTTAAATTATTATATACGAACTTTCCAAAATTGTTTTTAAAATAATACTAGAATACTTTTTCCTGTTTAATTTTTACCCAGACAAACCCCCTGCTGAAATGTTCAAGCCAAGGCCTTGGAATGTCCGGAATAATTCGGGAAATTTTTCTCAAAAGATGTCCAAAGAAGACCTCTTATACATTGTCTCGATGGATCCACATGACATCTTCCTTGAAATTTTCGACAATATTCAGAAATTCTGCGAAACTGTTTTTGAGACCGACAAATCAAATGAAATCATTGTTCTACTCATTGTTATCCTTGGGAAAATCCATAAAATTCCCTTGAGTCATTTGCAATCCCTTGCAAAGATGATCTTCGGATCAAATGTTGTCTTTCGGGATGATATTTTGGCGTACGTGAGGTACGCAGTTGATCTGGAAGAGAAAGGCAAACAGAATTTATTGCCTCTTGCTGATCAAGTCTGGAGCAGTTTGGAAGTATTTTGCAAGTACGCAAAGAACATTGAGGGAAGTGCCAACTGTTGGGCATTTTTCACTCGGGCTTTGTGTAAAATCCTTGAAGGGAAAACTAGAGATTCTCTTGTTGAGAAATACTCAGTGTTCGCAAAGCTCAAAGATGACTTGATGAATGGGTACTTTTACTCAGGCAATATTTATGCTTCTGTTGTGGATACAAAAGTAAGATATAAGCTTGAGCCACCTGAAATCCAGAATGGAAAGTTCAAAGATGCAGCTGAGTACTTGAACTTTCAAATTTCGTACTTGAGGAGCTATTTTACCGGTGACCTGTATGACAGAGCACAGGAGTTCCGTCAACTTGAGGATAGCACTGTCTATCGTGGGTTAGTTCTTAAGGATGCAAATGGCAAAAGCATATTTCCAACTGTACGACTTCATAAAAACCATCCTCCACGAGCAAGATTTGACAAAAGCTTCTATTCCTTGGATTTGGCACCTTACAGCAGAGTTAACGTGAAACTACCGAAAGATGTCGAGGAAGAGGTGAATAATTACAAAGAAAGTGAAATAGGCGGATCTCTTATATTCCTTTCAACATCATCGGAATGTAAGGTAAGTGCTGAACTGAGAATGTTGGTAATGAAGAACAGTACGCTATTTGCCTATATTACTACTAAGTATTTTGATTTTTCCTGCCTTATTGAAGGATATCATTGTGGCTCAAGTTACGCGTGTACCAAAATATCTTAAAAAGGAAGGGTTCCTATTCGTCGACCTTGTGTATATGGAAAATATTGAGTCTAGTATTTTAGATCAGGACTTATTCATCGTGTCTATTCGTACGATGTTTGAGTCCAAATTGCATACGTTGAAGATACTCAAAGAAACTTCAACATTAACTCTTCCGATGAAAGAATACTTTGTTGATTGCCAGAATTCAGCAATTCTTCCAGATTATGAGAATCTCGAAGAGAATGCACTGTCTCTTGAGAAGATCAACCTCACGGTAAAGGAGTACAGGGAAAAAGGTCTCAAGACTCCAGAGATGAATGAAAAACAATTTGAGGCTTTTCAATTGGGCCTCACACGAAAACTCAGCCTTATTCAAGGTCCTCCTGGAACAGGAAAATCCGCAGTTGCCCTAAATATCGTTCAGCGAATTCTTGAAAAGACTTCTTGTACAATTCTTGTTGTGACATTCCAAAAGTACAATTTGGACAAGTTCCTCATGGATTGTTCTGCTCTTACGGAAAAAATTGTAAGAATTGGTGGATATTTGGGTGATTCTAGACTTGAGAGGTTCACATTGGATAATACTGTTCAAGATCCTCGAATTCATCGTATTAGACGACAATGTATTGCTCAGTATGAAAATTTAATGAACATTTTTGCTGATAAACTAAAGATTAACGACAGGAATGAAGACCATTCTCACGATGCTTTAATGCACATCTTGAACGAAGTCCAAAAGACTTCATTGAAAGGACAAGAATTGCACCAGCTTCATTTGTACAAAGAATGTCGAGGTGCCCGCATAATAGGGATGACAACAACTGGAATTGCAAAGTATAGTTGCCTGTTGAAGCTCATTCGTCCTTCAGTCGGTAATTCATTTGAAGTGTTAAAAAAAAATGTATAATGCGATGAAGTCTGTTTTTTTTTTCAGTGATTATGGAAGAGGCTGAAAACTCTCCCGAATGTCAAGTCATAACTGCTTTAACTGAATACACGCAGCAATTGATTTTTGTTGGTGAAGCCAAGAGGATTGGTTTTCTCAAAGATTTGCACTTTGACATTCCCTGTCGTAATACATCACTCTTCGAGAGACTAGTTGAAAATGACATCAACAATATTCTTCTCAATGTTCAACATCGCATGCATCCGAACGTAAGTAAATGCATTTACTTACTTTTAAGATATCGTCAACAGCATCGATAGTTGTTGTATGAAATTCTTTCGTGTAGTTACTTGATACAAGAAGCAGGAGGCGACGTTTGATTTTTGTTATCGTTGTTTGCACCAAATACAGATACAAAACAATGCAGATACGACAATGGTTGATGCAACCAATATTTTTGCGACTAGTTTTGTGATCCTACAAAATTCGACTATTCTAGAAAATTGTAGTAATTTCGGAGACCTTTCAATTCCACCCTTGAACATCAAACTTGGTGAGATAGAATCAGAGACTTGATGTTATGTATTTTCCGAACTTTAAATCTTTGTATTTCCGCATTTATTGAAACCAAAAGGGAAACCACGCCATTTTTGTAACCATGAACTTTGTGAAAACTTAATTTGACTTGTTAGTCGAGTCGGCCTGTTCGCTGAACATATAGAAAACTTTGGACCCATCACCGTTGATTGGATTCTCAAACTTTTTAACCATTACTTGCGTCATCGCAGAATTCCGAAAGAGTGGCGAAAAGCCCATGTCGTGGCAATTCCGAAGCCAGGAAAGAACATCAGTGATCCGAGGAGCTATCGCCCTATCTCTCTCTTATGTCACCTTTTCAAAGTGTTTGAAAGTATGCTTTTGCAAAGGCTTGCACCCGCCGTAGAGGACAAGCTGATCAGAGAGCAAGCTGGATACCGCTCTGGGAAATCCAGCTTTGGTCAGGTACTGAACCTTACTCAATACATTGAGGACGGGTTTGAGGAAGGCAAAATCACGGGTATTGCCTTCGTTGACCTCTCGGCAGCCTTTGACACAGTAAACCACAGAATTCTCCTTTCCAAGATCTACAATCTTACAAATGACTAACGGCCTCGCAAGGATGATTTGGGTCCTCTTATAGAACCGTAGGTTCTTTGTTGAGTTCCGTGGTTAGAAAAGCAGATGGACATTGCAAAAAAATGGCCTGCCGCAAGGTAGTGTCTTGGCTCCAATCTTATTTAATATCTACACAAATGATCAGCCACTGCCGTCTCCATCCAAGGCCTTCTTGTACGCGGATGACTTGGCTCTAGCTGTTAAGCCAAACACGTTTCAAGACGTGGAGTCCCAGCTTGAGACTTGCCTTGTTGAATTCTCGAAATCCTACAAGAACCATTCATTCATTCATTTTCCACCGCTTATCCCTATTGGGGTCACGGGCCCATGACATCCAAATTAGCAGCCCACGCTTGTCGATCCTCCGTCACTTCAGGAAGATGTTCGGGTTCGATCCCAAGGCGTTCCAAGGCAAGATTCTGAATTTTATTCAGCCACCTTGTCCTAGGTCTGCCTCGAGGTCGACGCCTTCTCACAATGGCTTGCATAGATTTTCTGGGGAATCTTTTTCTATCCATGTGCTGAACATGTCCATACCATCGAAGTTGTGATCTCCCAACCCGAAGAAGCAGCTCCTCGACTACATTCCTCACTCGATCTCGACGAGTAATTTCCTTAACCGCCCGAAGGTACCTCATCTCGGCAGCTTGTACTCGCGATCTTATACTTTCGGTCATTACCATTGACCATAGGTGAGGATAGGAATAAACACAGCTTTGAAAACCGATAACTTAGCCGAACGGCTGAGCTCGGTCTTCCTCACCACGCTTCCGCCAAGCTCCCCTCATTACTGCAGAAGCTTGACCGATTCGCGATGATAGTTCGGTGTGAAATCTACCATCACTCGTGAATAACACCCCGAGATACTTGAACTTCTCCACCTTTGTCAATGCTTTTCCATCAACAAGGCTGTCGAGAAATCACCATTACCTCCGACTTTTTGTCGTTCATCTTCATACCTGTTTCGGCACAAACATTTACAAATCGGTCAAGTGCGCGCTGAAGCTTTTCTTCGCAAGACCCAAAAAGAACCAAATCATCTGCGAAGAGGAGATGGCTCACCCTGAAATCCCCAATACGAATCGCATTCTGCCCCCGACTGCGTTCCATAATCTTGTCCATATATAATATGAACAACAATGGTTATAGAACACATCCCTGGCGCAGTCCAACACCCACCTGAAAACCTTCCGACTTGGATCCGTTTACACGAATACATCTACTACAGTCTCTGTACAATGACTGAATGGCTCCCACCAATTCCTCATCCAGTCCGTACTCGTGCAGTACATCCCAAAGTTGTTCTCTCGGTACTCGGTAATATGCTTTTTCCAAATCTATGAAACAAGCATAGAGTGGAATTGCATACTCCCAAGCCTTTTCGACAATCATCCTCAGGGTAAAAAGCTGATCCGTGGTGCTTCTGCCAGGTCTGAAACCGCATTGTTCCTCACACAGTCTGGGTTCGACTATATCTCGGCATCTTCTCTCAAGGACTTTGCCAGGCATACACTTTGCCAGGCAAACTTGGAAGGGACATTCCCCTATAATTGGAGCAATCTTTCTTGTTTCCCTTCTTGAAAATGGGTACAATAACCTCAACTTGCCAGTCCTTTGGTGCTCTCCCAGTTTTCCACCTTAAAGACACGCGTGAGCCAACTGACCCCCGCTATACCCATAAGTTTCAGCATTTCAGGACGTATTTCGTCAATTCCTGCAACTTTTTCATCCTTCAATTTACTAATTGCATACAGGACTTCACTCTCTGAAGGCCTACTTTCTTCCCTGCCTTTACTTGTGGGCACGTCATCATCAGTGCCTTCTTGAGGATTGAGCAATTCTGAGAAGTAATCTTTCCAGCGACTTAAGCCCTCTTCCTCTTTAGTCAAAAGAGTTCCTTCCTTGGATGTTACTCCTTAGATGGAATTGCTCTTCTTCCCTCGGAGTCTTCGGACTGTTTGCCAGAAAGTTTTGTTTGCCATCCTGTAGTCGAGCTCCAGCTTTTCACCGAACTTTTTCCACGCCTCCTCTCTAGCGGCTTTAACTGCGAGCTTTGCAGCCCTTCGCGCTTCAACGTAACGATCACGAGACTCAGAATCCTTACGCTGTATGTACAACTTATAAGCCTTCTTTTTCTCTGAAACGGCTTCTTTTACTCCCGGTGTTCCCCACCAAGATGACCGTTTCACGTTGTTCGTCACAAGCTTCTGTAGCCGAGGCCAATTCAGCCTCTATGTCAGAAGGAGATTGTAGAATTTTGTTCAAACTTTTCTTACAAGGAGAACCAACTAAAGCCAAATCCAACAAGAAGAACCAACTAAAGCCAAATCCCTCTAAAACAGCGGTAAGTTGTTTCCATCTGCGTCACAAGTGGGACACAACTCGCTTGAATGTGAGATGGGAAGGAGATTCTCTGAAGCACAATTTCACGCCCAAGTATCTTGGTGTCACCCTTGATACAGTGCTGTCTCGCTATATACACAGTTTGGGTACTTTTTTTGACAGTTCTCTCTCTGAATATGCACAACTTTTTTTGAAATTCCCAACGGTTTTTTTCTTTCTTTTAGTAAATTATCATTTTTTTATTGTTCTAGAATTTCCCGTGTTATTTTAAATATAATATGAGACAGAAAAAATAAAATTAAGAAAAATAAAAACAAGAAAAATTAGTTACCAAGAAAATAATTGTCTTTATTACTTTGTCAAAATGTAAACAAATTGATTTTGAATGCAACTGACACAAAAGCTGTGCATATAGAGAGTGTGCATATAGAGAGACAGCACTGTAGAACTCTCACATACAAGACCCACTGCAGTAATGTTAAAAACAAGGTGAAAACAAAAAATAACTTACTGCGAAAACTTGTCAACGCTCAGTGGGGAGCTCAGCCGAAACTGATGCGTACGTATGCTCTTGCGCTATCATTTTCTTAACAACACCGCCCGTATAGTAACAGGGTGCCTAAAGGGCACTCCAGTGGACAAACTCTATCCCTTAGCAGGAATTGCTCCACCACGGATGAGGAGACAAATCATCTCCAGTAGAGAGATGTCCAAGGTTCTCTCTGAACCAAGGCATCTTCTCTATGGTCACAAAAGACCAAGAGCAAGGCTGAAGTCTCGCAAGAGCTTTTGCCACTCTGTGAAACCACTTGACAAATCTCCGGAGGAGGCTAGACTTAATCTGTGGAAGGAAGTCTTTCCACCAGATTTTGTCGAACTAAGGGAGAGCCTTCCTCCTGGTGGTGATCAAAACTGGACGACGTGGAAGTCTCGCGCGATCGATAGACAACAGGCGGCGATGGGGCTTCTCGGAATGTGACGTCACTTGTGACTGTGGGGTGGTTCAAACTACCCCACACTTGTGTGTTTGTCCTTTGTCTTGTGTGAATTTTATACCTCGACACGATTAATAATAATGTTAGTCAAGCAACACATTTTAGTAAAATTTGAATTTTGCAGATTTCTGACTTGGTAAGGGAGACGCTGTACCCAGATCTCATTGATGGAGATAACGTAAAGAGTTATCAACCAATCCGGGGCATTTCCAAGAATCTTTTCTGTGTCGTCCTGAAAGGTCTTTCTCCGAATGATGATTCTTTACTTGAGCAATTTCCTGTTCAAAACCAAGAAAAATTATCCAAAGAGAGTTTCCATGAGATTCTCTTCTCATGTTCCTTGGCGAACTATCTCCGTCAGCAAGGATACAAAGCTCATGAGATAGTAATCTTTACAACGGGTTCTGATAATGAAGTGGAAGCATTAGAGGCATTTCTGGTGCTCTTTCCTTTGTTGAAAGATGTTAGAGTAAAATCAATGGAGAAATTTCAGGGCCAAGAGTGCCGTATTCTAATTGTATCACTTGCAACTACCGACCAGAATCCAAACATTGAATCAATGAGTAGAGACGATCGACTTTGCGTCCTTTTGACACGAGCTCAAGAAGGTAAGCGTACTTTACTTGTCACTGATCATCTCATCACTTTAGAAATCCCTTTTAGGCTTGTATATTGTGGGCCAATTGGATCTGTATGTGGAGATGAATGAAACATGGAGAAAAGTTAAAGAGAACTTGGAATCCAAGGGGTGCATTGGGCCAATTCTTTCCATAAAATGCGAGAAGCACGGATGCGAAATACTTGCAGCTGGAGTTGAGGACTTCCTTAAGTTTTCCCAAGAAGGATGTCCGACTGGAACGCTTGATAAGGAAAATCCTTGTATTGAAAGTAATTAAACTTGAAATGTTGAAATATGAAATTCTATTGCGATGAAGTATATAAATGTGAATTACTGAAATAAACTGAAAATTCATTGTGACCAATCGTAGTGCTTGAAATCTTCCACTTGAACAATTTTTTTTCCGAACTTTGCATTCGGTTATTCGTCATAGTACTTCATTCACCGATCCACTGTCTCTGTATTGTGGAATGATTGTCTTGTATAACGGTTCTTCTGCTTCCTCGTCGCTAAAATATTGAGGTTAAATCATAGCTCGAAGGACAAGTTTCAAAAAACCTCGCCACCAATCAATGAGATCTTCCACAGAAAATACTTTAAACTAAAGAGCCCTACTTTACTCTCGTGAGCTCCCGGAAACACGAAGTCTCTTTGAGACAGGTACAGCTGGAACTTGTAATGATTTCATTTTCTACTCGAGCTCCTCGCACACATGATATCGACGGTTCCATTCCATACTATGCTATTTCAGAATGACAACTTTTCAGGAGAGCCATTTGAAGTCGTCAATTTCCTATGCTGCCCATGTAATTTGTTTTCGAAAGTCTCAAATATCTCGTTACCCGAACATCGGATGACCACAAATGTTTTACCAGTTGTAGATCTCGGTCTCAGGAACAACATATCTCTCGGAGTAATATAAAGCTAAATCGACTTAGCATAGTATGGAATGGAGCCGTCGATATGTAATATACTGCTAACTTACCGCAGGCGCTTGTGACGTGCGTGGTACACAGAGCAGCGTGTTGTTTCCTGTTATCCTCGCACGCTCAATAGGCTGGCCTGAAGGTACCATTATGATTTTAAAAAAAAAATAGCAAAAATGCCACAGTGAGGTTATTGAAAACGACCCTATTTTACTGTTAACAGGATAAATGACTACAAAACTCAACTTAAAACTATTAGATTTATGGGCTACTTCCATTGAGAAAATTTTCAGATTTTTGTAATTCCCAATTCACATGAAAGCTCACAAAAAATCCCAGTTTTGAATACGAACATCTCGTTGACATTTGTTTGTTTTGATTTAGATTCTGGGTATTTGAGATTTTGATTCTGGGTAAAAATACATGAAAACAACCAAAACCTTCATGAAATCACTGCTAAAGGACATCTTTAATCCTTTGGTACGTAAATTGAAGCAGGGAAAGAGATAATGAAGGGTAATTGAGACCATTTAAAACAGCAACGTTTCTGTTTTTCGACGCACTTCTAACACTTTGTCCGCCTTTATCGTAAATCAGAGTTCTGGACATACCTTTTCCCAATACAGGGACATTTTCTCACTGCACGCACTATTTTCACCCTCAAAGACCCCAAATTTACTTTAATTTCATCTAAAAACACCTTCACTGTGAAATGAAAACAAGTTTTTTTTTAACCTCCCTGAAGCTGGCCGAAGACCAGCCGAACGCGGGTTTGTGTCTTGGCTAAGAAAAACCGTTGCAAATTCAAATATTTTTTGTGTGTCTCGGCTAAAAAACACTGAGAAAAATTGAAATAATTATATAATAATGAAAAGAAAATTGCGGAAAATCTGTTTTTCATTGAAAATTATGGTGTGTGTCTTGGCTAAAAAGAAATTGATATGTACAATTTCCCAACTTTTTCTCTCTGAAAATTCTTTACGAACATAAAAAAATTTTGAACGAGTTCTCTGGTAAGTAACCATTTCAAAGGATTTATTTTCCCTAACAAATCTCTTTGTTTCCTGGACAGATCATCCTGGATGTGATACATGTATGCAAGTTCAAAGAAAAGTCGTGTTTCACCAATGGTTTCCTTCTACTAAATTTTTCCCTACGGGGTTGTCATTTATCTCACTACCCAAAATAGATAGCCCACTAAATCCCCATTAAAATGTACCATGTGCCATGCCTGACAAATCCTTTGTTTCCTGGACAGATCATCCTGGATGTGATACATGTATGCAAGTTCAAAGAAAAGTCGTGTTTCACCAATGGTTTCCTTCTACTAAATTTTTCCCTACGGGGTTGTCATTTATCTCACTACCCAAAATAGATAGCCCACTAAATCCCCATTAAAATGTACCATGTGCCATGCCTGACAAATCCTTTGTTTCCTGGACAGATCATCCTGGATGTGATATATGTATGCAAGTTCAAAGAAAAGTCGTGTTTCACCAATGGTTTCCTTCTACTAAATTTTTCCCTACGGGGTTGTCATTTATCTCACTACCCAAAATAGATAGCCCACTAAATCCCCAATAAAATGTACCATATGCCATGCCTGACAAATCCTTTGTTTCCTGGACAGATCATCCTGGATGTGATACATGTATGCAAGTTCAAAGAAAAGTCGTGTTTCACCAATGGTTTCCTTCTGCTAAATTTTACCCTACGGGGTTGCCATTTATCTCACTACCCAAAATAGATAGCCCACTAAATCCCCAATAAAATGTACCATGTGCCATGCCTGACAAATCCTTTGTTTCCTGGACAGATCATCCTGAATGTGAAGCCTGTATGCAAAAATCGAGAAAAATGTGTGTTTCATTAACAATCATCACTTCAGAATATTTCTTACGGGGTTTATGTTTGTATACGAACTCAGAATTAATAGCTCATGTCATTCCCAATATTATCTCTTATATAATTGTGTGGCAGATTTTCTATTCCTGGAACAGATATCCATATCTTTCAGTCATTTAAGCTGGCTATACATTAGACATAATTTATTGAAATATTTCTTTTTAATGTCAAATATTGACAAGGATTGCCTCCACATTGCAAAGATTTATTGACATAAATGTTTCCATATTGAAGAAAATTGCCCAGTGTGTAGGCAAATATTGAAATATTTGTTTCAATATGGAACATTTTATTCAATATTTTATTTCATTATTTTGAATGGCTACAAACTAGGCCAAATCATTTCAATAAAAAATTTCAAAGTCACATTGAAATAAAATTTCAAAGAAATTCTAAATATCAAATTGATTTGATATTTCCTTCAATATTTTTTAATGCTCAGGAAGCTTCTTCCTTCAAAACATCACAGAACTGCCAGATTTTCCTTGTTCATGAATGAAAACACATCCAAGATCAAAATCCAAGTCAAGACACATCTCTCCTGCTTTCTCCAGAAAATCTCAGATTCTTGGAATTTGGTTATATATTTTGTTCAATCTCCTCAAGAACCCAACTTGGTCAGCACTAATCACCTGCTTCCTTCGGAAAATCTCAGAACTTCTGGGATTTTCTTGTATATTATGCCCAGAACACTTCAGATACCTTCTGTGGTCAGAGGATTTCTGGAGCTTCCTCCAGGAAATCCCAGATCTTCTGAGATTTTCTTGTATATTATGCCCAGAACACTTCAGAAACCTTCTGTGGTCAGAAGATTTCTGGAGCTTCCTCCTGGAAATCCCAGATCTTCTGGGATTTTCTTGTATATTATGCCCAGAACACTTCAGATACCTTCTGTGGTCAGAGGATTTCTGAAGCTTCCTCCTGGAAATCCCAGATCTTCTGGGATTTTCTTGTATATTATGCCCAGAACAATTCAGATACCTTCTGTGGTCAGAAGATTTCTGGAGCTTCCTCCTGGAAATCCCAGATCTTCTGGGATTTTCTTGTATATTATGCCCAGAACAATTCAGATACCTTCTGTGGTCAGAAGATTTCTGGAGCTTCCTCCTGGAAATCCCAGATCTTCAATGATATATCTGTTTTAATTTGGCATTTAAACTGTTGAAAATAGGGTATCATAATGATCTGTAATATGTTCAAAGTGGTCAGTAAAAACGAGTAATTTGATCGGGAAAAATTTGAAATGATCAGCAAAAATATGGAATTTTGTAAGTTAAAACGGAAAATTTTGTATGCAAATAGTAAAATTTGGTCAGTAAAAAGTTAAGTTTGCTCAGTAAAAACTTCCAATCCATCAGTAGAAATATTCCAAATGATCAGTAAAAAATTGCAAAGTGTTTAGCACTAAATTAAAAATAGTGGCCAGCAAAAGTTAAAATGTGTTGAGTAAAAATAAGAAGTGGTCAGTAAAAAACATAAGTTGGTAAACAAACACTTTATCCAGTTTTAAGCCTCGATCAGCCTATAGAGGTGCGATTATTGTATTTTATT
>NC_077222.1:17322755-17374660 GCF_024763615.1 Phlebotomus papatasi
ATTACTTTTGAGAAAGTTTAATAATTGTATTTTTTTGTTGTAACTGTACATGGAATTTACATCAGTGTCGAATAAAGGTTTCAGTAAATTATTAAAATTCATGAAAGAATTTTACATCAGTGTGACTTTTTAATAGTTTATCCATTAAAAGAAAGTTTTAAAATAAAACTGGAATCCTTTACAAAAGTTTGAAAGAATAAAATTTTACATTTAATTTAATTTAACGAATTTATTTAAAATAATAAAATGTACTTCAAACCAACTAAGAAATGTTGTTTTAATATTCTCAAAGTGATACTCTTCGTCGTATAAGTGAACTAGACTGCAAACTTATTTTTAATGGAATCTCGAAAGCCAAAATCCCGAGAGTCAAAATCCCGAATTCTTAAAAGTGTCGCAGGTACTCCCACGATTGTACCTACGCTTGCTGGAGGCAAAGGGAAATCTTCTGTGTCTTGGGAAATTATTCTAAACATTTTCCTCCATATAATTTAATCCCTTTCAGGATTTTAAACATTCGGGATTTTGGCGTTCGGGATTTTGGCGTTCGGGATTTTGGCGTTCGGGATTTTGACTTTCGGGATTTTGGCAGCCATCGATTTGTTACGAACAGTATTTGTTAAAAAGTACAAAATTTTACAAACCTTTTTGCGAGTTGCAAAATTAACCAGCCTTTGGTAACTCCTCAGTGGAAATTCACAAATATTTATGAACAATTTTACGAAGTTTTTTTTCTATGTATGGTAGGGTGTTTACCTTTATTTAAGTAGTAAGTAAGTATTTACTTACTTAACCGGCGCTACAACCAATTACTGGTCTTGGACTGACTCAGGACCCGTCGCCACTCGAGCCTGTTACGCGTCACTGTTCTCCAATTCCGCACCCCTAATAAGCTGGCGTCCTGGTCCACGCCGTCGGTCCATCTAAGGCTGGGTCGGCCTTGTCTCCTCGAAGAATAGATTTCACCCCTAAAGACTTTCCAGGCTGGGTTGTCCTCATCCTTGCGCACCAGATAGAAATAGGCGCACCGGAGCCTATTGAGGCGTATTTGCTTGACTACAGTTACCTCTCGGTAGCGCTCATACACCTTATGGTTGTATAGGCTCCGGAATCGTCCCTCCTCACATATAGGGTCAAAAATCCATCGTAGGATCCTCCTCTCTAACGTGGCTAAGACTTCGCAATTCTGTTTGCTCAGGACCCATGTCTCAGATGAATTCGTGAGGACTGGCAGGATCATAGAGCTATACAGCAGTAGCTTAGTCTGTAAATACACCCGGCGAAATTTAATTAAGAAAAATAGTGGTTAACTTAATTAATTTTAGCGCTAGTTTTGACCAAATTTGCATAAAAAAAAATTATACAGGCCTATATTGCACATAAAAATTTTAGGCTGTTCGGATCTACACATGACCCACACCATCCACTTTATGCAAGTTTCTTAATTAAATTTTGCTGGTTGTATATAAATCAGTTGAAAGATACTAGGATTTTTTTTGAAATATTTTTATAATATTCTTATTCTTACCACGAGTATGAATAACAAATATACTCAAATACATCAAGTCCAGATACCTGCAAAGATTGATAAATATTTCGCCTCGGTTTGCGCTCTAAGACAAGAAAGTGGTAAATTGCGTTTCATTCATAACGTATACAAATGTATGAGCTTTTACCACTTTAATAAAATTATCTTCTTTGTGTTAGGAACTCCCACACATATGTAACTATGTACTAGTGTACCAAACTTTTTCAAGCTTGATACATAATACACAAGAGAAATTTTAATCAGTCTTGGGAGTGAATTCATCCTTATCGTATCGAAGACTACGAAAGATCCGGGTACTATGTTTTAAAAAATGTGGTATAGAGTGTATTGAGGATTAGAAGTTCGGTTAGTTGAAAATATCCCTTCCTTCGAGTCTTCTGCCTATATGTAATTAACGTTTTCTCCCCAAAGTTTTACGCTGTAGCTCTTAATCATACCAGGCGTAGCATCATCAAAAATAAATCAAAATAATATGTTAGAATTATTATTTATTGTGGCAGTGGTTCTCTTGGTCAAGTTCATATTTGATCAAGGCTACAAGAATGAAGACTTTTTTAAGGACAAAAGCATTAAATTTATTAAACCACACTTCATGGTTGGCAACTCTGGGAATCTCTTCACACGCAAGCGAACTATACCTGAATTTTTTATAGATGCTTATACAGCCTATCCTAAGGAAAAGTAAGTTCTTAATTAAATGAATACGTACTTTAGAGCGCTTCCTATTTGAACTGAATTTCGATTCCTGATTACAGGTTTGTCGGAATGTTTGAATTCAGGAATCCTATGGTACTTGTAAAAGACCCTAAAACAATAAAGCACTTGGCTGTTAAAGAATTCGATCATTTCGTTGATCATCGTACTATTATACCCAGTGAAGCAGAACCTCTTTTTGGAAAATCTTTGATCCTTTTAAAAAGTGAAGCTTGGAGAGACATGAGGGCAACCCTTAGTCCAGCCTTCACCGGAAGCAAGATGAGATTGATGTTTGAACTAATTTCCGATTACTCCAAACGAATGGTTGATTTCGTTAGCAAAGAAACTCAATCAAAAGGCATCCAAACTTACGAGATGAAGGACTTTTTCTCTCGTACTGCAAATGACATAATTGCAACATGTGCTTTCGGTATTCAGGTAAATTCTCTAAAGGATAAGGATAATGAATTTTTCCTGAAAGGCAGAGAGATGACGAGCTTCCTGAAACTTAGCATTTTCATTAAGTTTATTCTTTTCATGGCAGTGCCAAAATTGTTGCAAGTTCTTAGGATAAGACTCATACCAGAGAGTGTTACTGGTTTCTTTAAGAAAGTCATAATAGATGCTATAGATTACCGAGAGAAGAATCACATCGTCCGTCCGGATATGATACACCTTTTGATGGAAGCTAAAAAAGGAAAACTCTCTCATCAGGAAACTGAACGATTTGACTCAGAAGGATTTGCCACAGTCGAGGAATCAAATATAGGAAAGCGAGAACCGAAAAAGAATCTTGAAGAAGACGACATTGCTGCACAATGCTTTATATTTTTCTTTGCTGGTTTTGATACTGTTTCGACAGCCTTATCGTTCCTCTCCTACGAGCTAGCTGTGAACATGGAAGTTCAGGAAAGGCTCTTCCAAGAAGTCCTAGAAACAAGTCGTGAATTGGGTGATAAGACATTAAATTATGACACGATTCAGAAGATGAAGTACATGGATATGGTAGTTTCTGAATTATTGAGGATGTGGCCACCAGTTCCCATAGCTGATAGGATCTGCACCAAAGAATTGACATATGTTGATGACGATGGTCTCACATATAAGTTTAATAAGGGTGATGTTTTTATAATGCCAGTCTACGCATTTCACCATGATCCAGAATATTTCCCTAATCCTAGTAAATTTGATCCTGAGAGATTCAATGAAGAGAACAAACACAATATCGATCCCGGAACATATTTACCTTTCGGAATCGGCCCAAGGAACTGTATCGGTAAGTTAGTTGAGAATGAATTTTTGTTACTATGAGTTAATTATCTTGTTTTTCTTTTTACCAGGCTCTCGATTCGCTCTCATGGAATTAAAAGCCCTAATGTACTACATCTTGTTGAACTTTAAAATCGAACCCAATGAGAAGACGCAGATTCCTCTAAAACTGACCAAGAATCCTACTATGCTATCAGAGAAGGGTATATGGGTTCAGCTAACACCAAGATCGAATCCTGCTTAATGTAGAAATTATCATTTATAATTTTTTTTCTATAGAGTATTTTTTATTTAATTAAAGACTTCAGGTTTGAAATTCAAATTATAATTCTACGATATTCTTTTTGATCTTGCAAAAGCAATTTCCCTCAGTTTTCTCAATTTTGAGATCAAAATATCGTTAAAAATTGTTAAGGATTTTTGAATATATACATATTATTTCCTTTTTGATTATGTTCTTAATTTCACAGCTTTTTGCAAAGACTTTTACCTTTAAATAAAATCACAAAAAGGTATAGAATTTAAGAAAATGTCTGTTTTTCTTCAGAAAAGCCAGTCCTGTAAACTGATATGTTTTATAGGTATGTGGTTTTCTTTTGTATTGTAAGTATAGCCAATTAAGCAACATCACAACATAATACTTTATACTGAATTGTAGTATGACGGTGTTTGTGTTTAAAGTTTTTTTGTTCATATAATACATGACTCGAATTTTAAATTTTATCAGTCTGGAGAGTGAGATAAGTAATATTGTATTTTACACTCCACAATCAGATCCGGGAACTATTCTTAGAAAGTCTCAGTATCGATATATAAAGTACACTGAAGAGAACATGTGCTAGGGGAGACTGGGGCAAAAAGTCACAAATCCAAAAATTCAAAATTCAATATCTTCCAAGGTAAATAGCGGCTCAAATTTTTTCTATAGATAGCCTCCATAGGTCTTCTTCAATGTCGTAAGTTTCTTAGAATTCGAACAAGGAATTTAGAAAATAAAAAATATCGAAATTTTTAGTCCTATTTTTGAAATATTTTCCTTGCAGAAGATAACAATTATTACCTACTAATTTTCCAAAATTGATGCACTGGTGAATATTTTCCAAATAATTTGGATTCTTTGAATACGAATCCGCTATCTATTTTAGAATTTCACAAAAGTTGTTTTCTCCAGAAATTCTTTTATTAAAAATAGCCACTTGGGGTAAAAAGTAACAAAAAGCGAAGAAATTTCTGATGTCTCACGGCGAAAAGAAACGTCATTACCATGTAACGCAGCTTGTTGTTTTCATTGGTCACACGATTTGCAGTCTTTTGTGTGTTTTTTTTTTCTAAAATAGCTCGAAAAGCGCTTTCCTCGTTTTCTCACTTTTCTCGCAGAGAAAACGGTGTTTGCAAAGGTGTAGATGAATAAATTTTCTATGAAAATTTGTCCTCTAGATATTTTTTCAAATTTACAGAAGCCCGTAATAAAGCGAATCAAAATATGATAATACCCCATGTCTGGTACTATTTGCCCCAGCATTTTTGAGAATGGACACAAAATTACCTTTTAGAAATCGGCTCGATAAATGTATTTCCTTACAAAATATAGGAAAATTACTTTCACAAAGTTGTAGAGCGGTAAATTTCCTATAAAACTGCGCTAATTAGAAATTTTTGAAGCACTCGAGTAGCATGTAAAAAAATAAAATATCCGTTTTGTGACTTTTTGCCCCAGTCTCCCCTACCCCGCATCGGAATGTTAAGAGACATGCTCCATATTATTTTGAAAATACAATCCTCAAAACATTATTTGGTATTTTTATGTATGCTAATTGATACATTAGTTTAACTATATCTGTGCCTTTGAATTTTTAATTTTTACAATAAATTAATAAAAAATATCTGTAATTGCAAACTTGCACTCTGTACCTCGGATCGTCAGGAATTCAATCAGGTGTCTCTGGGAAAATTGGTTTTATAAATTAAATCTGAGTTAATGCACTGTATTCTTGTGAAAGTTAAATGGTAAAAAGTAGCTAATAATTTTTAAAAAATCATTTAATTTGGAGCAACAATGTGGTATTAACCTGAAGATCCGAGTGACACTCCCGATCGCTGGTGCTCTTCCCTTACACTGAGAAAAAAAAGAGGGTGCGATTAACTTTTTTTCCTCATAATTTTAACACTTTTTAGGTGTAAAAATATATCAACATTTTTTAATGTTAACTTTACACCTTTTTAAGGGTAAAATTAACATGGAAAAGGGTAATTTTAACCCCCAATACACCTAAAAAGGGTAATATTTACACCGATTTTGGATCAATACTGCAGGGTAAAATTAACATTACCGGAATGTTATTTTAACTTTTTCGGATTTCTCTCAGTGTAGAAACTCTAGACAAATTCGGTCTAAAAAGTCTCAAATTCACGTCAAATAAACTTTTCAATTATTTCACATGTAAACACCCGGATGCAACGCCGCAACATATTAGAAAAATTGTTACATAAACACATTTTTGAATTTTCATAATAAAAACTAACTTCTATGTTTCAATTACCTCCGTTTTTCTGATTCTGTTTAGTAATTTTTATTCTGATTGTATTTTAAAACAAGAATCATTGTATTTGTATAGTTCCATTGTAATGCCCAACGCACAATAAATTTTGTTTTGTAAACATGTTTTTGACATTTCAATAAGAGTGAATGAAACAAATATCTAGTCATCTCTTTCTCTCTTATTGAAATGTCAAAAATATGTTTACAAAACAAAAATTATTGTGCGTTGGACATAAAATGCTTTGCTTAGGGCATGAATAAATGTTTATTATTATTATTAATTTTTCTACTTGCAACACCGAAAGTGCTAGAAGTGTTCAAAATAATAGTCATACCAAAGAGCGTTACCAAATTTTTCAAGAACACAATTTTTGATACTATGCCCGGGAGAGGAATCATATTTTCTGTCCGGATAAGATAAGTCTATTAATGGAAACGAAAAAAGGAAAGATTTGTTATCTTGAAACTGAACAGCCTGACTCAGAAGGATTTGCTACAGTTCAGGAATCTCATGTGGAAAGGAAAAAAGGAAAGAAGTATCTTGATGAGGACGATATTGCTTCCCAATGTTTTCTTTTCTTCTTTGATGGTTTTGAAACAGTTTCGACAGCTCTGTGTTTCTTAGCATAGGAAATGGCAGTGAATTCGGATATTCAGGATAAACTGTACCAGGAAGGAAGTGTTCAGGAAAGGAAGGCAGTGTTTAAGGAAGTGTTCTCCTCAGCCATTTATTGATAGACTCTGTACTAAAGGAATGGTTTTAGATGTTACCCAAGGATTAGAGTACA
This sequence comes from Phlebotomus papatasi, assembly GCF_024763615.1. Lineage (NCBI taxonomy): Eukaryota > Metazoa > Arthropoda > Insecta > Diptera > Psychodidae > Phlebotomus > Phlebotomus papatasi. The sequence continues at coordinate 17,329,597 of NC_077222.1, forward strand.
AATTCGAAAAAGGTGACCTATTCATGATACCAACAATTGGATTACAACATGATCCTCAGTATTTCCTCAATCCAGATAAGTTCAATCCTGAGAGATTCAGTGATGAAAACAAGCATAAAATCATTCCTGGAACTTATCTGCCTTTTGGAATAGGGCCGAGAAACTGCATTGGTAATAAAGATGAATTTGTATGAGTTTCAGATCAATTGAGTTTCGATTTTTCAGGATCTCGTTTTGCGCTCATGGAAATAAAGGCTATTATTTACTACATCCTTTTAAACTTCAAGATAGAACCTAATGAAAGGACTTAGATTACTTTGAAACTATCCAAGGATTTTGCCATGAAAACCGAGAAAGGTGTTTGAATGCAGTTCACACCTCGAAATGAAATTTAAAATATAAGATTAATATGAATTTTTTCTTGTGCAAAATAATAATAAGATTCATTTTGTGTAAAAAAAGAGCTGCCAATCGTTTCTCCCATTACAACCAATATTTACTTGTTAAACAGTTTTTTTTCTCGTTGCAGTCGTGCTTGTATTCCCTGTTGTTATGATAAAGAATATTTTTGTATTGGACATATTTCGGGTAGTCACAATCTATTATTGTGAGTTTTACCAGTTGGGCCGGTGAATTCGTCAGAGTAATACTTCGACTACAAAATTTTTTGACTGGGTATAACTATCAGAAAACTGTATCAATTTGACATAAAACTGTTTTTAAACCCCATTTCTTTTGACTTTCTAAAACTACAAGTTAAAAAAAAGTAGTATTAGAATATTTTTGTGAGTTAATCAAGCAATTTCGACCAAAATGTTCGAATTATTTCTTTTTGTGGGAGTTGTCTTCTTGGTCAAATACATCATTGATAGAGGGTACAAGAATGAGGACTTCTTTAAAGATAAAGGAATCAAATACATTAAGCCAACCTTTATATTTGGAAATTCATCAAATCTTGTATTGAGGAAGAAACCCATCCTTGAGTTCTTCAAAGATTCTTGCCTAGCCATGCCCAATGAAAAGTAAGTACCCTATCAATGCAGATAATGTCAATAACTTGATATCTCGATTGTTTGTTTTTCAGATTAATTGGAATGTTTGAGTTCAGAACACCTTTTGTTTTGGTAAGGGACCCGGAACTTGTTAAACAATTGGCTGTAAAAGAGTTTGATCATTTTTCGGATCACCGAACTGTTATAGCAAATGACGCTGACCTTATCTTTGGAAAATCTTTGGTTGCCCTTCAGGGTGACGAATGGCGCGATATGAGGGCTACACTTAGTCCAGCCTTTACAGGAAGCAAGATGAGATTGATGTTTGAACTCGTGTCTGAATGTGCTAACCAAATGGTTAATTTTGTCACGAAAGAAACGAAGGCTAACGGTGTGCAAACTTACGAGATGAAGGATTTCTTTTCTAGAATGGCTAACGATATTATCGCAACATGTGCTTTTGGTATTCAAGTCAATTCCCTTGAACATCAAGATAATGAGTTTTACGTGAAGGGCAAGGACATGATGAATTTCACGAAGCCACTCAGAATAATCAAGTTTATGATCTTTATGGTGTTTCCACAATTGCTCAGCTTTCTCAAAATAAAATTGGTACCAGATAGCTTGACCGGATACTTCAAAAGCGCTATCGTTCAAGCTATGAATTATCGCGAAAAGAATAAGATTATTCGTCCGGATATGATCAATTTGCTGATGGAAGCAAAGAAGGGTAATCTATCTCACCAAGAGAACGAACATGATTCCGCTGGATTCGCCACAGTTGAAGAGTCTGACATTGGAAAGCGAATAGTCAGAAAAGTCCTTTCAGAGGAAGATATTTTGGCACAGTGTTTTCTCTTTTTCTTTGCGGGTTTTGAAACAGTATCAACAGCCCTATCCTTTCTCTGCTACGAGCTAGCCGTGAACTCTGACATTCAGGAAAGACTGTTCCAGGAAATCTTCGAAATCAGCCAAGAACTTGGGCAAAATTCTTTAAACTACGACACGATTCAGAAGATGAAGTATATGGATATGGTTGTTTCTGAAACTTTGAGAAAATGGCCTCCAGGACTTGCTACCGATAGACTGTGCACGAAAGATTTTCTTTTGGATGATGGTAAAGGTTTGCAGTATAAGTTCAGTAAGGGCGAATTCTTCATGATCTCAATGGTTGGATTTCATCATGATCCTAAGTATTTCCCCAACCCAGATAAGTTTGATCCTGAGAGATTCAGTGATGAAAACAAGCATAAAATCATCTCTGGAACTTACTTACCCTTTGGAGTTGGTCCAAGAAACTGTATCGGTTAGATTTTGAACTGCTATTGTATATTAATTTTGGACTGATGATTTTTTCCTTACAGGGTCACGCTTTGCTCTCATGGAGGTAAAGGCTCTCATTTATTACATCCTCTTGAACTTTAAGATCGAACCTAATGAGAAGACTCAGATTCCTCTGAAACTGACTAATGAACCTACATTGAAAGCTGAAAAGGGTATTTGGGTTCAGCTTACTCCGCGACTGAGAGAATGAATATACTTGTCCAATGGTTTTGTAAGCTTTTCAATCGGTAATGAATCCGTTAAGAACTCGTAAGTGATTATGCTTGTGCCCAAGCTTGATACGACGTACGAATATAATCGAAGAATTCAGCATTTTGAATTTTTGAAAGTCAGAGTTCAAACCAAAATCATGTATTTTTTCGGTTCATTTCTGAAACAGTTCAGACTTCAGACTATTTTTTTCTTAATTTTCGTATATGACTTAAAAGGTGCCCAGGCGAACATTTTGTTCATATTTGGCAATAGATTCAATGGCTTCAATTCATTCCATTTATCGCTTTTTTTAATGTTAAATGTTTAAGTCGTGTTAATAATCAAAGAAACTAATTCTGCTGCATTGTAAAAGGTCAAACGCTGAAATAAACATTTTACGAATTTTGAAAATTTATATAGGACAACTGTATCAAATTTCGGCATAATTGCATGCAATTACTAAAGTCTTAAGTTTTAAATGTAATATTTTTAATACAAATTAAATTTTATTTTTACTTTTTTATTAAGGAGTGTTGCTTGGAACCTTTTAGATAGTTTATCGTCTTTGTTTTGTCTAAAATCATTCTTAATACATTTAAAAAAAATGAATAAAAAATATAGCTTTGGGTACTATTTCGGCCACTTTGATTCTCAGAGTTCCTTACCCTTCCGGAGGTTTTCCAAAATCTTTTCCACGTCATCCACGTTCGTCGAAATGACATTTTTGGATTTTTTGAGATTATCTAGGGGATGCGAAAACTAAAAATTTATGGAAATTTAAGTAGCAAAAAACGAGGCCGAAATTGAAAGCTGGCCGAAATTTCCAGCTGGCCGAAATTCAGTACAGTTCCTCTAGTTTTCTGTCTGTTGAATGATGAACCGGTTTAAATTGGAAATAAATATAGTAAGTATCTGGGTGGTATGTATTAGTAATTTTTGAGAAGTTGATAAATTTTACTGGTATAACGTAATTAATATAAATAAATTAGCTACGGGAACAATTTAATTACTAAGTTTGGAAGTCCGCCATCAAATTTCCCTTAGAATGTTTTCAAGATATTTTAGTGCACTGGCATACCTTTAATCAAGTGTCTGTAGATTAACCTGAACTAAAAATGTATTATAGTATAATTAATTATTAAGAAGCCTTTAAAATAGAAATATAAAGAGTTTTTCAAAATAATTGAAAACATCTTACATGACCATGAATGATGGATTGTCACCCCAAAATAAAATGATTTTTTGAAAATTATCGTTACTTTCTTCTGGATCTCTGTCAAAATCCCGAAAGCCAAAATCCCGAAATCCAAAATCCCGAAGGTCAAAATCCCGAAAGTCAAAGTCTGAAATCCAAAATCCCGAACGTCAAAAACCCGAAATCCAAAATCCCGAATTCTCAAAAGTGCCATAGCAACTTCCACGATTGCACCCGTGCTTACTGTAGGTGAAGGGAAATTTTCTGTGACTTGGGAAATTATTATAAACATTATCCTCCATATAATTTCATTACTTTCAGGATTTTGAACAATCGGGATTTTGGCTGCCTCCGAATAAATGAATCTCTCTCTTTGCAAGTAGAAAATTTTATCATGACTCCTGAATTTCGTTTTTGTTTTTATAGGGTAAGTGTGCCAAATTTCGGCATAGTTGCATGCAAGCGTCAAAGTCTCAAGTTTGAAATGTAATATTTTAAATACAAATTGATTTTTTTATTCTTTCTTTTGTAAGAGTGTTGCTTGGAACCTCTAAAGAGTTTACCGTCTTTATTTACTCGAAAATCATTCTTAATACATTTTAGAATGAATAAAAATATAGACATAGCTTTGGTGTCCTATTTCGGCCACCTTCATTCTCATAGTTCCTCGCCCTTCGGGAATTCTTCCAATATCTTTTTCACGTCATCTCGTTTGTCGAAGCTACATTTTTTGTTATTCTTTTGCATTGTATTATCTCTAGAGTACGTAAAATCTAAAAGTTTATGAAAATTCGAGGAACAAAAAAGGTGGCCGAAATTGCAAGCTGGCCGGAACTTGGCACACTTACCCTATAAGAATTATGCCCGGTTATATTACAATGTGCGATATGTACACGGAAATTCACCAGTCAATTTCATTCGGCAGCTTAATAAGCTTCAAGTGTGTGTTAAAATCTCTTCTTAAAACCTAAAAGTTTTAGTGAATTCTTTTTGAATCCTAGTGAATTTTAACATAATAGAGACTCTCTTAAACTTAAACTGAGCATTGATTTTCTACAAATACTACAAGGACCAATCAGATAAATTTATTTGTTTGCAATACGGAAAGTATTCTAAGGTAATAGACTTACATTGTTAAAGTACCTTTACAAGAAATATTTAATTATTTTATATTTTATGGCTTCAATTAAGTTTCAAAAGATTCTATTAAGCATCTGTCTCAAACATAAAATTTAAGAATTTGTGAAACTGAGCTCGACCAGCCTTTATGTGTATAACATATGGAGTTAAACGCAAAAACAAATCGATAAATTGCGTTTCATTCATAAGTCACGCATACTGAAATTTTTCTATTTCCGAAATTTTTGCCTTATGTATGTGTTTGTTCTAACACAAGCACACTGTTTGAAATTCTAACACTTGCGGGAAATAGCATTATGTATTGGTGAAAAAAGCATCTTTGCAGAGTTTTCCATACAGTACAATCAAAACTTTTATCAGTCTTTCGATAGAGCTTTAAGTTATCGTATCTCTCAATTAGATCCGGGAGTTATTTTTAAAAAATCCTAGTATCGAGAGTATCGAGATATATAAACTGAATTGGAAGAATATGTTAGCAGTCACGAAAAACTCTTGCTCTTAATTCAATTAAATTTCAGAATCGTTAACTTTTATCGTTCGACCATTATAAAATGTTTGAGTTCTTGCTATTTGTGGGACTTGTTCTTTTGGTTAAGTTTGTTATTGAGAAAGGTTTTAAAAATGAACACTTCTTTAGGGATAGGGGTATAAAGTATTTAAAACCAAAGTTTTTTGTGGGAAATTCAGCAAATATCTTTACTCGTCAAAGAAATACAATAGATTTTTTCACTGATATATACAGGGAATTTCCAGATGAAAAGTAAGTTCAAGACTTTAATGGTTTAATCACGTTATTAACTGAAGAAAATCTCACTTTTAGACTGATCGGTATGTTCGAAATGAGAAGACCGATTGTATGTATAAGGGATCCGGAACTCGTGAAGCAGCTGACTGTTAAAGACTTCGATCACTTTGTCGATCATCGCGGTATCCTACCAATACCCGACGACGTTGAGCCCATGTTTTGCAAATCTTTAATAAACTTGAAAGGTGAGGAATGGCGAAACATGAGGGCTACCCTTAGTCCTGCCTTCACAGGTAGCAAGATGAGATTGATGTTCGAACTTGTGTCCGAATGTGCTAAGCAAATGGTTGCCTTCGTCAACAACGAAACCAAGATTAAAGGCATCCAATCATACGAAATGAAGGACTTCTTTTCACGAATGTCAACGGATATTACTGCAACATGTGCCTATGGTATTGAAGTTAATTCACTTGCAAATAAGGACAATGAATTTTATGTGAAAGGCAAGGACATAATGAACTTTACAAACCCCTTTACAATGTTCAAGGTTATTCTTTACATGCTATTTCCTGCGAAACTACTGGAAATTCTTAAGGTAAAAATTATATCTGTGCCTCTTTCTGGATACTTCAGAACTGCTATCACGAATACCATTAGGTATCGGGAAAGAACAATATCATTCGGCCAGATATGATCCATTTGTTGATGGAAGCAAATAAAGGGAATCTATCTCATCAGGAGAGCGAAAATGACTCTGCCGGATTTGCAACGGTAGAAGAATCCCACATTGAAAAGCAGAAAGCAAAGAAAATTCTTAGTGAAGATGACATGGTTGCACAATGCTTTCTTTTCTTCTTCGCGGGATTAGAAACCGTTGCTTCAGTTCTGTCCTTTCTCACTTACGAATTGGCAGTAAATCCAGATATTCAAGAGAAACTGTACCAGGAAGTCCTTGAGATTAACCAAGAACTTGGTGAAAAATCACTGAACTACGACACGGTCCAGAAGATGAAGTACATGGACATGGTTGTCTCTGAAGTACTGAGGCTATGGCCACCTGCCCTTTTTAGCGATAGAGTTTGCAATAAGGAAATAACTTTGGAAGATGGAAAAGGACTCAGTTATAAGTTCGAGAAGGGTGATATGATCCTAGCAATTATGGTTGGATTTCATCATGATCCACAATACTTTCCGAATCCAAAAACATTCGATCCTGAAAGATTCAGTGATGAAAACAAGCACAAAATTATTTCAGGAACCTACATGCCATTCGGAATTGGGCCAAGGAACTGTATCGGTAAGGTATTTTTTATAAGTAAAGTTTGTACAAGTCTAACTTTGATTTTTTTTTGTATTAGGATCACGTTTTGCACTCATGGAGATGAAGACTATTCTCTATCAACTCATTCTGAATTTCAAAATTGAACTTAATGAGAAGACCCAGATACCACTTAAACTATCAAAGCATCCTCTCGTTGTATCTGAGAAGGGTATTTGGGTTCAGTTTAGTCCTAGAAAAACAAAAGAAAATTAATAAATGTGATTTTTGTAAAATACTGCTTTTAACTTCATCTGTTTTGTGTGTTTATTAATTACTTTGACTTACAAGCCAAGCAGCACAAAATAACTTAACCAGAAGTTATCGTTCTGTCAACGTTAAAATACGGTTATTTCAACCAAACAAGTTATAAAAACGTTATCCAACGATTAAATAACCAAGATATGCTGCATGGAAATGCTATCAGAGCTAGAGTGCAAACGGTCAGAGATAGCGAATGTGGGTTCTTGAGGAACCGCCTATAACCCACGATCGTGTAAATAATATTACCTTAATTTCCCCTAATCAAATAGTCATTTTTGTTCAAATTACTATTTTATTGATTTTATTGCACCTAAGCAATTTTCGACGCTTTTTAAAGTCATTTGTAAATCGGTTCAACTCGGTTTTGAACTAGTAAACGTAAATAATGATGCTATTCGCTATATGAGTTAGGGCCTTGATAGACTTGAGGATTAGCCGAGAGACGGCTTAAAGTATTATATTAGAAATAATGGTCAAACTACATTTCCATCATTTTCCAGTAAGTCGTCTCCCAATGAGCATTTATCGCTATAAATGAGTAGAGATGTCTTACATCTATACGAAAACGATGGCGAAGACTTTACTTATTTCCTCTATATAACCGCATAAAAGAGGTCCATATTTAAGTGAATGGGGAATTTTTACATCCAAAATATAACAATTATTTATTTTAGATATAATCATGTCATCTTGTACCAAGGTATTTGGACCTTATCATTTCACACAACAAATCATAACATTGCTCTATCAGGTACGACGCATCGGGAGGGGAAGTGATTTGGTGACGTCAGTGTAAATCGAGCAAATCGAGAATTTACAGTGTAGCAATTGTTCCATTTGTCGTCAGTTGACTTGTTAAGCTATTTTTTTCTCTGTTCGTGAATAAAATGTGTAAATTGGTGGAAATTTTGTGCAGGAATGGCTACCATCAGGATCTTAAACGATAAAGGTGAGTTGTAAAGAGTGGAAAAGACCAAAACCATCAAGTGATAATGTTTTTTTTTTGTTCAGGAAATCCAGAGAAAAGTGGCTAAAGGAGTGTTTGTGTTTTGACTGTGATTCTCCACAATCAACAGCCAATCCAGCAAGTCCAGGATCATGAGGAAGCTGGTGGTATTCCTCCAAGACCACCCCAACAGGAAGGTTCAAAAGTGGAAGCTGCGATAAAGCAAATTCTGCGAGAGATAAGCATATGAAAATCTCCTATTTGCCAATAATTTCTTCCGGAAAGAAGACTTCCACAGTCTAATAAATTTCTGATCAAATGGGCAGATTCGAAGATCTATTGGACTTCGAGGAAGGAGTAGGGAGGTATGATCTTAAATAAATCAATTTTCTGTAAATCATTGTGAACAAATTTGCGAAAATTTGTACAAAAGAAGTGTATATTTTTTTTCTTTTCTAATATATTCTTTCTATCTTTGCAGATTTCCTCAAACTACTTTCAAATATTTCAATTTAAACCCACCAAATACTGCAAAAATCAGCAAAGAATATTTTCAAAATTTCAACACTCTGTATTAAAATTTATTTAGTATTTTCCTGAGTGACTGTTGAAAAGAGTTAAAAGTGATCGATCATGCTCATCACCAAGATAATCACGATAATCCTTAGAAATAAACGGAAATAAATCACCAAGGAAATAATTTTAGAAAGATGCCAATAAATTAATTCACATAGCAGATAAAAGTAATTTAAGACTTAATGAAATTGTTAATTTTTAAAAAGGAGCAATTTTTGTAGTCTGATTTCAAAAACTGTTTCTAATATTTTCTAGTTTTAGGCTACACCAACTTATTTTTGTATTCAATAATTTTTATATTAAAAAGTAAAAGTACTTAATAAATAAATTTCTTTTGAAAATATAAAGTTCTTTGTTCCTTGTTATCGGCTGTTGATATTTGTTAGAACACGTAAAAAAAAATTTGGAGGAACTTGACGTATTTTGGAGAACTTTCGGAAAAACATTTCTGCAATGGTTTATTTAGAATTATTCAAGAAAAATTGGGTCAAGTGCGTTTAAGTAATAGAAGATTCTTTAAAAGAAAATAATTGGTATTGATATCTTTTTAAGTTTCTTTCATGTATTTACAGAATTTTTCAGCCAATCTATAAGATAAACGAGAAATGTAATTTATCTGAAACGAAAGAACTATTTAACTCTTTCGTCTCTTTTGGGACTCTGAGTACCCCCAAAGCAGCATAGTTTTCTTGTTCTGTGAAAAACAATGTTTTTAATTATTCAAAACTGATAAAAATTTATTTTCTTGTGGATGATTACAAACTATAAGGAAGTCCAAATGTAATATATTTTTTGTAGGACCTCAATTAATTCCTGAGCTTAAATATTTTTGATTAAAAAATGGTGAAATTGGCTTGCAGCTTTTTTTAATGAAATATATCTAAGCTCAGGAATTAATTAAGGTTCTATAAAAAATATTTTACATTTGGACATCCTTATAGTTTGTAATCATCCACAAGAATAGAATTTTTATCAGTTCTGAATAATTTAAAAACATTGTTTTTCACAGAACATTCATATGCTGCTTTGGGTACTCAGAGTCCCAAAAGAGACGAAAGAGTTAACTTACTATTAGTGCTGCTGAAGTAAAAGACTGTGGATTCTTTATTTCATATCACTATTCAATTTTTTTTGCAAAAGTTTATTCCATTTTACAAATTTCAATTACAGAAACTTTTATTTAAAGAAAATTATGATATTAAACTCCTATATTTTTTTAATATAAAAATTATTGAATACAAAAATAAGTTGGTGTAGCCTAAAACTAGAAAATATTAGAAACAGTTTTTGAAATCAGACTACAAAAATTGCTCCTTTTTAAAAATTAACAATTTCATTAAGTCTTAAATTACTTTTATCTGCTATGTGAATTAATTTATTGGCATCTTTCTAAAATTATTTCCTTGGTGATTTATTTCCGTTTATTTCTAAGGATTATCGTGATTATCTTGGTGATGAGCATGATCGATCACTTTTAACTCTTTTCAACAGTCACTCAGGAAAATACTAAATAAATTTTAATACAGAGTGTTGAAATTTTGAAAATATTCTTTGCTGATTTTTGCAGTATTTGGTGGGTTTAAATTGAAATATTTGAAAGTAGTTTGAGGAAATCTGCAAAGATAGAAAGAATATATTAGAAAAGAAAAAAAATATACACTTCTTTTGTACAAATTTTCGCAAATTTGTTCACAATGATTTACAGAAAATTGATTTATTTAAGATCATACCTCCCTACTCCTTCCTCGAAGTCCAATAGATCTTCGAATCTGCCCATTTGATCAGAAATTTATTAGACTGTGGAAGTCTTCTTTCCGGAAGAAATTATTGGCAAATAGGAGATTTTCATATGCTTATCTCTCGCAGAATTTGCTTTATCGCAGCTTCCACTTTTGAACCTTCCTGTTGGGGTGGTCTTGGAGGAATACCACCAGCTTCCTCATGATCCTGGACTTGCTGGATTGGCTGTTGATTGTGGAGAATCACAGTCAAAACACAAACACTTCTTTAGCCACTTTTCTCTGGATTTCCTGAACAAAAAAAAACATTATCACTTGATGGTTTTGGTCTTTTCCACTCTTTACAACTCACCTTTATCGTTTAAGATCCTGATGGTAGCCACTCCTGCACAAAATTTCCACCAATTTACACATTTTATTCACGAACAGAGAAAAAAATAGCTTAACAAGTCAACTGACGACAAATGGAACAATTGCTACACTGTAAATTCTCGATTTGCTCGATTTACACTGACGTCACCAAATCACTTCCCCTCCCGATGCGTCGTACCTGATAGAGCAATGTTATGATTTGTTGTGTGAAATGATAAGGTCCAAATACCTTGATCTTGTACGGTAAAATGTATCGATTATGACTAAATAAAATATAATCACTATACAATATCAATTTTATAACTACTGATCGTAGAATTGTCATTTCTTTTTCATTTTCATTTAAAAATTGCTTAAACATCTCCCTCAAATGAATAATTTATTTATCCTCAACGATTCGGTCAGATTTCCTGTGACTCGTGCATTTTTATTGCGTATGAAGATTTATTGCAACGACTGTTTTGCGTTAGGGGACACAATATTAGTGAATAACATTTTCTTCCCGACCTGAAATTCTCAAGGGAAAGCTGGGAAATTAAAGAAAATAAAATTGAATAAATTTATTGCTTTTGCCATCGTATCATTGAAAAAACTTATGGATGTCAGATTTTTACTGCATGTATTGATAGAACATCACTTTATACACAATAATGGTGGACAAATATTGGCACACCCAAATATTTTTTGCACAATTTCTCAATTAAATTGGGTTTAGTGTTGTCAATTTTCTATAATTTTCCACGCCATAATTTTCATTTTTTTCCGATAAAATAAAATCAAGATATTATAACCCGAATAAATAAGAAATATAAAAGAAAACACGTTTTTAGATATTTTTGTAATTATATTTACATTATGGCGTACAATATGTTTACATTATAGACTCTTTATATCAATAACATCACTTGACAATAAACAGTGTCACAGCACTGAAATTTTATGCATCTGATAGACTTTTTCTGCACTCTGGACACTCTTTCTGCAATTAAGTTTCACGACAGAAGATCACAAACCTGTTTTAATGCTTGTACTTTCGCTACACTGCAATTAAAGAAACAAAATGTTAGCTCTCACGAATACAGTATTAATTCATTATTTTTCTATCAATTATCCTTAATTTGTCAAATTTGATCTCTTCGATGTGTGTGATCGACTTTACTGTACACGCTGGTGCACTTCAAGACTTTAATTTATAATAAACATCACTTTTTATTACAAGTTTTCACTCAGAAATGAACCTCTGCTTAGTAAACAAAGCAGAATTTGACAATCTGACATCGTCATACAAAAAGAAGACAAGTTGTATGTAACTTGTGTCTTTTATAGAGCAAATGTAACTAAAATATATCAAAACATGATGTCATACAATTTCACGACATTATATGAACATAATAGAATGAATATGTAAGATAAATATACTTTAGAAATTTTTGACATAGTTTTATACATTTTCACTTTTTAACTGGAATTCATCAAACGAAATGTATTATATGTTTAATAGAAAATATCTGATATTTTCTATACATTTTTTAGTCAAGTTATTATACTGGCATTTTACGCACATAATTTTCATATAATTTACATCCATTGCGTTCATACATTATATTTGTAAGAAATAGCTCGATTACGTTGAAAATGTGTTGGTTACATTTGAGACATACATTATTTGGATATCAAATGCCCCTTAGGGGCTTGATTCGTAAGTATGTCTAGGGCATTACACTACTAAGGAATTTTATTAGTAAAAATGACAATCTTTTAGGGTATAACACCTAAGGTTTGAGTTCAAGCATTCTGCTGAATTGAAATGCTCTGTCGACCCTTTATATAGACAATTTATAGTCTGATTTTGTGTTTAAAACGTCTTTATTTTTAATAGTCTTCTTATTTTTCTGTAAAAGCTTAAAGCCCGCTTAAGAAATCTTCCTTGCCTGAAATTGAAAAGATTAAATGTAAACAAAATACAATATATAAAAACATTCTTATATACTTATCAGACACACACATTAATGGGAAAATCGTTAATTCTAATTAACTATTTACTACTCTCTTACTGAGCCAAAATTCAAGGTTAATTTGAGCGCTTCGCCGCTTGTGGGTGTATTATATATAAAGAACACAAAGAATATAATATCATCATATCAATTTCATAGTACATATGCTGTTTGTGTATACATATTAGATATGTATGTGCTGTACTATGTGTGTGTAAGCTCGTGAAACTCAGAAAACACTTTTCAGGCAGAATTTTCAGATAGTACACTATCCATTGTGTACAAGTGAAAGGTTCACATAAATATTACGGAAAATTAAAAGTTATTTTTATTGATGAAAAAGGTAGTTTCGAAAACAGTTATGCTGTTTATGTTCTTGATATTGACCACCCTAGCTTTCTTGGTGTATTATATCTACCAGTTAGGAACTAAAAATGAAGATTACTTCATCAAAAGAGGACTCAAATTCCGTAAACCATTGTTTCTTCTTGGGAATAACTTTCCTATAGTATTCAGGCGCTCTAATTTTTTCGATTTCGTAAAGAATTTGTGCAAGGGATATACTGGAGAAAAGTAAGATATCTTTTCATACATCGAATAATAAAATTCAATTTAATTAAACTGAGAATTTGAATTCGTTTTTAGAATGATTGGATACTTCGCTTTTCGTGAACCTGTCGTTGTAGTCCTCGATCCGGAAATAGCTAAACAACTTGCTGTCAAGGAATTCGACAATTTTGCCGATCATAAAGTATTTCTCTCTGAAGAAGTAGATCAACTTGTAGGAAATTCCCTAATGGCTCTCACGGGACAAAAGTGGAAAGATATGAGAGCTACATTGAGTCCTGCTTTCACAGGGAGTAAAATGCGTTTAATGTGTGACTTTATGGTGGAGAGTTGTGATCAAATGGTCAGCTATTTGAAAGAAGAAGTCACCAAGAAAGGACTACAATCGTATGATGTTAAAGAATTAATTGCAAGATTAGCCGTAGACGTTATTGGAACATGTGCTTTTGGAGTGAAAGTGGATTCCTTAAAGGACAAAAATAATGAATTTTTCGTAACTTCGAGGAGTCTCATAAACTTCACTTCGATATCCCTACAAATTAAATTTATTCTCTATATCATTTGTCCACAAATAATGAAGTTCTTCAAAATTTCTTTCTTTTCGGAAGCTGCTAGTAATTTTATTCGTAAAATCGTCCTTGATACAATGAAGACAAGAGAAGAAAAGAATATCATTCGACCTGATATGATTCATCTCTTGATGGAGGCTAAGAAAGGAAATTTAATTGACGCTGGAAATGATAAAGATTCTGCAGGATTTGCAACAGTTGAGGAATCAGACATTGGAATGAGAACTTTTATTAAAAGATCTTGGAAGGATGATGAACTTGTTGGGCAGTGCTTTCTCTTCTTTTTGGCTGGGTATGAAGCACTATCTACAATCACAAGTTTTGTTATCTATGAAATCATGGTTAACACCGATGTACAAGATAAACTCTATCAAGAAGTTTCTGAAATGGACAAAAAATCAGAAGAAAAATCTTTGAATTATGATACACTAAAACAACTCAAATATTTGGATATGGTTGTATCGGAAGTTCTGAGGAAGTGGAGTGGTCCAGCCCTTGATAGAGTTTGCACTCGAGATTTCACTTTCAAATACGATGTTGATAAGGAATACACTTTCCACAAGAACGATCTTATCTGGATCCCTACTGCAAGCTACCATCATAATCCAGAATTCTTTCCAAATCCGGAAAAATTCGATCCCGAAAGATTCAGTGATGAGAACAAAGATTCTATTAACTTATCGGCTTATGCACCTTTTGGGATTGGTCCTAGGAATTGCATTGGTGAGTATCTAATGAAAATTATATTGCCGTTCATTTATTTATTCAATTTTCATAATTTTACAGGTTCTCGTTTTGCATTAATGGAGATGAAGTCAACCATCTACTATTTGGTATTGAACTTCCATGTTGAACCAACAGAGAAAACCCAAATTCCCATCAAATTTACTAATAGTGTAATAGGACTACAACCTGAGAAGGGAATTCATGCACAATTTCGTCCAAGATATTAAGTTCTACTCACTACAAATCTCTTGATTTGTCTTTAGTATAAGGTGTCAAGTTTGTCTTAATTGTATTTGTGATATCCAATACACTCTGACCAAAAATATACATAGATAAAGCATATCAGAGATATTTACCATCATGTTTTAAAAGAGCCTCTTAAAGTTTTCAGAATTATTCTTCCAGTCAGTATACTCCAGGCATTGGTCGGAAGAGCTTCCCAAAATTTACTACAATCTGTTTTTTTTTAATTGTTTCGCGTACCTAAAATTTTTGCAAGTGAAAATGTTATTTGAATTTTTGATTTACGCAGTCCTAGGGCTGTTAGTGTACTATATCTATC
The DNA here is from genome assembly GCF_024763615.1 of Phlebotomus papatasi. NCBI lineage: Eukaryota > Metazoa > Arthropoda > Insecta > Diptera > Psychodidae > Phlebotomus > Phlebotomus papatasi. Next base: position 17,344,838 of record NC_077222.1, read on the forward strand.
AGTTTGGGACTAAAAATGAAAATTTCTTTTTGGAAAGAGGATTAAAGTTTCGTAAACCAGTGTTCCTTTTCGGAAATAACTTCCCAGTTGTCAGCTTGAAGAACAATCTGTTTGATCTTATGAGAGGAATATGCCGAGATTTTCCTAAAGAAAAGTATTTAGTCCGCCTTTTTTTTTTTTGAAAATAAACAGAATTCATGAGTCTCGTCTTATCTCGTAGATTAATTGGCTATTACGACTTCCGTACACCTTTTGTTGTGGTTCTTGATCCAGAAATTTTAAAGCAACTGACTATCAAAGAGTTTGAAAATTTTACCGATCATGTGCCAATTCTATCAGAAGATTCTGATCCTCTGTTTGGGAATGCACTCTTTTCTCTAAGAGGGCACAAATGGAAGGATATGAGAGCTACCCTTAGTCCAGCATTTACTGGAAGCAAGATGCGTTTAATGTGTGACCTTATGGTGGAAATTTGTGAGCAAATGGTAATATATCTGAAAGATGACGTTGCTAAAAATGGTCTTCAAATTCACGAAGCCAAGAAACTGATTTCAAGATTAGCCATTGATATAATTGGGACCTGCGCTTTTGGTGTTAAAGTCGACTCTTTAAAAGACAAGGAAAATGAGTTTTATGTAACTGCGAGTAATCTTATAAATTTAAGTGGATTATCGCTTCAGATAAAACTTGCAGGCTATAGAATGTTCCCTAAGATCATGAAACGTCTAAAAATACCACTTTTTCCGGAAGGTAGTAGGAATTTTATGAAAACTCTTATTCTTAACACAATAAGGACAAGAGAAGAAAAAAACATTAAGCGTCCTGATATGATTAATCTTCTGATGGATGCACAGAAAGGCGATCTAATCTATAACGCTGCAGAAACGGATTCAGCCTCTGCCGGATTTGCAACAGTTGAAGAATCTGAAATTGGACGAACAACAATGATAAAGAGATCCTGGACCGATGATGAATTGGTTGCTCAGTGTTTCATCTTCTTTTTGGCTGGATTTGAAGGGTTATCAAACATAACCAGCTTTGTCATCTACGAAATCATGGTCAATAAGGATGTTCAAGACAAACTTTATAAAGAAGTTTCAAGAATAGAAAAAGATCTCGATGGGAAATCGTTGAAATATGATACACTTCAACAACTAAAATATCTGGACATGGTGGTTTCTGAGGTACTAAGGAAGTGGGGTGGTCCCTTTGTTGACCGTATATGTACTAAAGACTTTACGTTAAAGTACGATGGAAACAAAGAATATACCTTCTATAAGGGTGAATCATTTGTGATTCCAATAACCGTTTATCATCATAATCCGGAATTTTTCCCAAATCCGGAGAAATTTGATCCTGAAAGATTCAGTGATGAGAAAAATGGATCTATTAATTCTTCGACATATATCCCATTCGGAATTGGACCCAGGAACTGCATTGGTGAGTATGAATGCCTTTTAATATTCTAAAGATTTTTAAAATACGTTTTCTTTTGCTCAAGGTTCTCGATTTGCATTAATGGAGATTAAGGCTATCGTCTACTACTTGGTACTGAATTTCCACATTGAACAAACGGATAAGACTCAGATCCCAATTCGGTTGGCAAATACTTTCGCTGGACTAATGTCTGAAAAAGGAGTACATGTGCAATTTCGTCCAAGATATTAGGAATGCCAACTAAAATTTTCTTGAATTCTTAAGTTTGAATCGGTTACGTCAGGTTAACATGTACGGATTAATTTCGATAATAAATTTCTACCCGAAATCTAATTGAATTTACTTTCAGCTATTTGTGATTTTTTTTTTCTGATTTGTGAAGTAATTTTAGATTTTGGAGGAACTTTCGATCTAATTGGGTTGTAGCAGACATTGGACGGATTTTTTTTATAAAAAGCTTTTCTAGCTCCCAGAAAAAGCTTCAGAAATTTCCTTAACACTCGTTTGAAATTAGAAAAAGCTGTTATAAACAAAAGATAATGTTTATAAACAACTTATACGCTTTTCAAATAACTATCTTTATGAGAAAATCGTTAATTCTAATTGAACCTACCTATACACGGTTATTTCGAGCTTTTTGTACTGCTGTGGGTGTGTTATATCAGATATAATAAAGCGTGGAATCGAATGAATTTCCCCGTGGAAAAATGGCTCTCAAATCTGTCGCAGTAGATAAAAAAACCTAATGCAGATTTGGAAAGGTCATTTTGTTGTTATTCTTTTAAACCATTTCTTTGTTTTATTCCAATGGCTGATTAGCAAACTCCCGCACCTTCTTCTTAACCCTTTAAGGACGATTGGAACACCGGTGTCCCATAAAGAAAATCATTTTTCCTGACTACCTAAAGTTACTATTTTCTTATGTTTGTACGTAATTGAATGAAACTAGGATATTTCTTGCAATTCTCCAACTATTTGCTATATAGTAAATTTTTAACCTAACAAATTACGAATTTTTAAATTCTCATATTGTAAATTGATTTTAATTATTTTTTATACTTCCAATTTTTTTTTTAATTAAAACCGTTTTGGAAAAAGAAACTAAAATACTCAAACAAAATATTATTCATTAGAGTGAAGATTATCAGTCATTGCTGTCGTCAGAAAAATAATTATTTTAATTTCTGGGCTATTTTTGTTCCTATCGTCCATAGAGATAAAAAATACACCAAATCAGACTCTGTTGGCTTTTTGAAAGTTAGATGTAAGATGTTTCACAAGTTTTGTTTATCGGTTTAATTTTTATTGCTAATTTTCGGTCATCGAAAACTGTCTCGTCGTTAAAGGGTTAATTCCTCTCATCAGGTTCTTGACAAACTCTTCTCCACGGGCTCTGACGACGTTTCTCCATTTTTGCTTGGGATCAGGCAAACTTTTGGCTGGTTTAGCCTTTTTCCTGAGATCCTCCTTCAAAATTCCCCAATAGTTTTCAATAGGACGCAGTTCCGGTGTGTTGGGTGGATCAAACTCTTTCTGCACATAAATGACTCTATTGTCGTTGAACCACGCAATCGTATCCTTAGTGTAGTGACTTTATGCTAGATCTGGCCAAAAACAATGGTGGAACATCATGGTTTCGATTGAGCGGCAGAAGACGTTTCTTGAGACACTCTTCGATGTAAATCTCTTTGTTCATGATCCCGGTCATGAAAAATTCTTGACTTCGAAGACCATACGAGCAAATTGCCATCCAAACCAAGTATTTTTTCGGGAACTTGGTGTAGTTCTTGTATCGATACTTGCTGTGTACGTGTACAGGTACACCTGTGCGAGTCTTTGCCGTCTATATATAAGTATTATATATAGTATTGTTGTCCAGGCAATTGGTGGAAGTCGGCTTTCACGATGGTTTCGTCGTCTATTAAAACACATCTTTCAAACCTTTAAGAAGGTGATCATTCAGCTTTCTGGACCTTGTTTTGGCGGACTGTCGTTGCTTATCTGTACGATAAGGTGCAGGTTGAGCTTAAGTCACTAAATCATTCTTCTTCTTAATTTTTTGAACTAGGTTGTGTGAAATACCCGTCTTTTCGGTAACATCTCGAAGGGATAGAGAAGAGTTCCTCTTAAAGTACCCCAGTACACTTTTCTCCATGTTGCGGTCTTGAATTCCAGGCTTCCTACCACCAGCTTGCTTTCGGACAATCGTCTTTATATCCTTGAATCGCAATACTACCTTTCAGACTGTTGAGCGCGACTTTCCGATGAGTTCTCCTATTTCCGCATAAGTCGTATTTGGATTTTGTAGGTAAATGTCAACTATCTGTTGCCGGATTCTCTCCATCTTTTTGAGATATCTCAACCAAAAATCAATATTTTTTAACGACACTGAGAGAAATTCGAAAAAGTCAAAATAATATTCCGGAAATGTTAATTTTACCATGCAGTATTGATGCGAAATCGGTGTAAATATTATGCTTTTTATGTGTATTAGGGGTTAAAGTTATCCTTTTTCATGTTATTTTTACCCTTAAAAAGGTGTAAAATTAACATTAAAAAATATGTTGATATATTTTTATACTTAAAAAGTGTTAAAGTTATGAGGAAAAAAGTTAATCGTAGTTAAAAGTTAATCGTAGCCTCCTTTTTTCTCAGTGGAGAGTGGTATCAAAATAAAATTAATGAAATGAACTAAAAATGACAATTGACAAACAAAAAATAAACAATAGTTGAAACTATGAAAATCGTTTCAAGTGTTGGGGAACTTCAAACAATTTCACGCTTTATGGAAAAATGAAATGTCGAGAGGCCCCTGAATTAGAATTAAGTGGTCATTTACATAATCCTGAATTTCCATTTCGAACCAACGAAGACGACCGGGAGCCCAGTTAAACTATTTCTCTGATAGAGAAACATTCAAAATTTCGTCCGAAAAGTTAAAAAAGACAACACGTCTTTTTTATGAATTTGTTTTGCGTTTTGATAAGGAAATTTATTTTGCTTAAATAAACTCGTTAAAGATTATCAAACCCATAAATACCATACACCATATATTACCAACATCATATTAAACATTGGTCTGTGAGATGTAGTGATTCATAAATGGGTGTAAAAATCAACATCACTTAAATTATTCATTGCGGCTGTATATGTGATTATTCTACAAATATTGTACATATAATTTTATAATAAGCAGTCTTCATACTGGCTGGAATAAATCTGAAATCAGTTCCCATCAGTCTGAGCTTATGAAAGCTTGTGCTTTTCTTTTGGGAAGGCAACTTGATAAACTTTGTGCGGAATAATTTTGTATCGCAAGTGATAATGTTATTTGCATTTTTGATATTTACGGCTCTGGCCGCTCTATTTTACTATATCTATCAGTTCGGGACAAAGAATGAAAATATTTTTGTTGAACGAGGATTGGGATTTCGTAAACCTGCTTTTATTGTCGGAAACTCCTTTAAAACTCTAACTAAGCAAATGGGAGTTTACGACTTTATAAAAGGTATTTCGAAGGATTACCCCAAAGAAAGGTACTCATAAGTGACTTAAATTGAGTATGAGAATTCCATAGAGTGATTTTTTAATTAACTCTGCGTTTCAGAATGGTGGGATTTTTCGATTTTCGTGATCCTGTTGTTTTGATTCTCGATCCTGAAATCGTGAAACAACTTGCTGTAAAAGAGTTTGATAACTTTTCAGACCATAAAACAGTTTTTAAGGAAAATTCTGATAATCTTTTTGGAAATTCATTGTTTGCCCTGCAAGGTCAAAAATGGAAGGATATGAGAGCAACCTTAAGTCCTGCTTTTACAGGAAGCAAGATGCGTCTTATGTGCGATTTGATTGTAGAGATTTGCGAACAAATGGTAGATTTTTTGAAATCAGAAGTTACCACCAAGGGTCTTCAAACATACGAAACCAAGGAACTATTTTCTAGACTGGCAACTGATGTTATTGGAACTTGCGCTTTCGGAATCAAAGTTAATTCCCTTAAGGAGAAAGACAATAATTTCTACGTTACCGCAAAGAAAGTTTTTTCCTTCAATAACTTTGGAACGCAAATAAAATTCGTGTTTTACCGACTATGTCCCTGGTTAATGGAATTACTGAAAGTTCCATTGTTTGATGAAACAGGCAGGGGTTTTATGAAAAATCTCGTTTTAAACACTATGAAAACGAGAGAGGAGAAGAAGATAGTTCGTCCTGATATGATCCATCTCTTGATGGAAGCTCAGAAGGGAAATCTAACTCATGTAACTAATGAGAAGGACTCTGCGGGATTTGCAACAGTCGAAGAATCTGAAATTGGATTGTCCGGTGCCAGAAGAATTTGGTCAGAGGATGAAATTGTAGCTCAATGCTTCCTATTCTTTTTGGCTGGATTCGATACAGTATCAACTGTTATTAGTTTTATTATCTACGAGATAATGCTCAATACAGATGTTCAGGAAAAGATTTTTGAAGAGATTTCTGATATGAACAGAAAACTTGGCGGAAAAGCTGTGAAATATGAGTCCCTTCAGCATCTCAAGTACTTAGACATGGTCATATCGGAAGCTCTGAGAAAATGGCCACCAGGTCCTGTTGTCGATAGAATTTGTAACAAGGATTTCACTTTAAAATACGACGGTGATAGAGAGTACACCTTCCATAAGGGCGAGGTCTTCTGGATTCCTATTGTCAATTTCCATCACAATCCCGAGTACTATTCCAATCCAGAAAAGTTTGATCCCGAGAGATTTAGTGATGAGAACAAGGGCTCTATTAATACTTCAGCGTATGTTCCTTTTGGAGTTGGACCAAGGAATTGTATTGGTGAGTGATTTTGATATTTTGAAAACTCAAAACCATTCATATAAATCTTTAATTTTCCACTTTAGGCTCTCGATTTGCATTAATGGAACTAAAATCAATTATGTACTACTTGATCCTGAACTTCCACATTGAACCAACGGAAAAAACTCAGATTCCTCTTCGACTGGCTAAGAGTATATTTGGATTGCAAACAGAGAAGGGAATTCATGTGCAATTTCGACCAAGAAATCATGAAACTCTGATTTAAGAAGGTATTTAAATCAGAGAAGGTACTTGTTAAGTCACTGGTAAATTGCAAAATCATTCAGATAAAGGCTGTTGAAGTGTTAGCTAACATTAATGTAATATCAGGGAGTGTAAGCAAATAATGATCATATCCAATAAAAATATTTTACTCCACTTGGATTATTTAACAAATTATTTCATAAAGGAATTTAAATTGAAATAAGTCAATTAAATATTTCAGTTGACTCTTTGAGATGTGTTCATGAAGAATTTTTGGCATCAACACTATTCCAGTTATTAAGTTTTTTCTGCGCACTAAAATTTGGAGGAAAGAATTGTCAATGGTCTGCAAATTATTTATTTAGTCAAATATAAGCCAGACAAGGTCGTTTTGAGAACCACTTTTATTTGTGAGAGTTAATCATATGGTTTTTTTTTAGATTCTTCATATATGAATGGATACATATAAGTCTACAATAAGTTTTCATAGTCTGCGTTTTTTCAACACATATAACTTTTCATTGAAACTTTTTGGTCTCAATCGGTCGCGGTCTGAACAAGCAAGAATAGAGTTGGTAGTGAAAGTTGCGGTGGGAAATACCGGCCGGAAAAGTACTTATGCCTATAGTGGAAAATGCTTTTTTCAATCCTTCTTATTACGGCTTTTGCCGCTCTTAGTTACCATGTATATCAATTTGCACTCTTAGAAAAAAATAGTTCGTACAAGCTCATGCAGTTATTAGAACTAAGAAATATAGGAAGTATAGACACAACTACATATTTAGGTTGGCTACCTAAATGAAATAGTTGACCACAATTAGTTGAAGTATCCTTTTCATTTAGTTATCACAACTAAATCAAAATAGTAATGGGTACTTACTATGACATATTAGTTCCAATAACTAAATAAACGGGATTGTTGGCTGTAATAACTATATCATATTAGTTGTGGTTACTATATAGCATTTATTGTGATGCCTATATCTTATTAGTTATGAAGATTAATTCGTAATAATTGTTTTTTTTTAGAATTATTAAAATTATTTAATACTATTCATATTCCTTTTCCATTTTCTTATACAAATTCATGCATAAGACCATAAGCATCCAACAGAAGTTTGCTGGTAAAATGATACAGAATATCACTCTACGGTGGATACTCTATATAATTCATAATATTTTTATTTATAATTTTTATTTAATTTATGAATTTTAGAAAATATTCAACTGAGATTCGCACTGATTACCCAAGAAAAATTTGGCATTTAAAGCATAAAGTCCCCTTAAGATAGTGGGACTTGAAAGACGCGACATCCTTTCACATGCACTTCTTCTGTAAGACTGAAGCACGGTGGCTGCTTGACACTCGAAAAAGCTTCAACACATAAGTAGAAAACCACTCTTTACTATTGAAAAAGTTGTCAGAACTTTATGAAAATATAGGGCCCATTTATTCGCATTAGTTGTGAGAACTAAATAAAATTAGTGACCATTAGTTGGGCTATCGATTTCATTTAATTAACACAAGCAAATGTAATTGTATGAAACCATTATGAAGTAATTGCAGTAATTAGTATATACCGACCAATAATTTACTTGATATGAGAACCGGTGAGCGTCGGGGGTGTAGGATAGCTCAGAAAAACATGCAAATTCTTCCCAAAGCTTTCGGCTCGGACTCCAAGCCTTCCTCAGTGGCTGGACGGGAAAGAGCCTGTTTTATTTTCGTTCTGGATCATGCATCAATTTTTACAACATACTCAAATCTTGAGATTTCCTAGCTTTGTCAGGGGGTCTGGGGGTTCACAGGGCATCGGATTTAGGGACTGCACTTTAAAATATTTTGTTTTTTCTTTAATTTTTAGGGTAGCAACTAACTTCCTTTTCTTCTCTTGTGGGCTTCTTTGTGAGAACTGGTTCAAAGTTCATCTCTGCGTTTTAAAAGATCAAAAGGAAATCATACAATACGACTACTTAAGACTAAGCGAAACTGTCAATGGACATTGACTGATAAGAATGGGTCAAGATTGATGAACGAGTGATCTTGCAACTAAACAATGCTTCGTGGCATTGCAATTTCATAGTCAATACCAGCATAAGGACGTACAGTTTTGTATTCTCGAGACCTAGTTCTTTCCGATGATCACTTATTGATTGATGGTGCATAACAGGCCCAAACTGTACATGGTCAGTTTCGACGATGTAAAAAAATAGGGTTGATAATTGGTTTCGGTCCAAACATGCTTCGTTTAATGATATGGTACCTATCTTTGTGTTACCAGAGAGATTGCAAAAGCATGTGGCTGGTCAAGGCCTATACTCTGAATAAACTATTCTTTGTAGGGAAAAGTGCCCATACTTTGCACGGTCCCAAGCTTCATAATGACTTAATTTTTCCTATGTTACTTAATAAATGTCACTATGCAATATATTTTAAGAATAGGACACTATATTCCCTGCTTTTTTAAATGTAGGGAAAAGCGCGCTACCTTCGAACGACTCAAGCTTCGGAAAACTCAATTTTTTCCCTATGTTCTTTATGGCTTTGACCTATGGCTCTTTTCTGTAAATTTGAGGCATTGGACTACTTTTAAAATATAATATTATAATGGGTAAAATTTATTAAAAATATATTAAAAAAAATTAGTTGTGCGAAGCTTGAATCGTCCGAAAGTAGCGCGCTTTCCCCTAGGTGCGATGAGTCACATTTATTGAAAAAACATTTGAAAAAATTAGTTCTCCAATTTCACCTAGGCTCTATTCTAATTAATTAGTTATTAGCATTGGAACAAAGCGTAATTAGAGAAAGTGTATATCTATTTTTCAATGAGACTTATAAAAATTCTCGAGAAGTACCCTATATGTATATAGACAGATAGCCCTTCAAAACATCTTTATAGAACAATTCATTTTAATCTAACAAGAATTTCAAAATTTACGAGGCCATTAGTGCTTAAGTTGCCGAAAAGTATTTATTTTACAACAATTAAAATAGTGAATATATTGTAATCCACGTTTTGCGTTTTTTTTTTACTTTGTCAAATCTACGATGTAAATTAAACATTAAAACAAATATACATTCTTGAGTAAAAAATTGTCTACAGAACCGTAAGTGAGGCGCCTTCTTTAACGTTTCGACCTTGAAATTAGTGATCTTGGAACTTAAATTTAAGCTGCGAAAAGAGATTTGAGAAATTGTGTATGTATCGAATTTTCTTTGTTTTATACATTTACAGTGTTATGACAATATATGTGCTTAGTCATGTTTAAAGCCATGTAAAGCTCCAGAAGATTTTAGCGCCTTGCAGTCATCATGAAAGCAGTTTGTTAGTTGGTCATCGACAGTGATCGCAATACGACGTTTTAAAAATTATTCACACGTATATTTAAAAAGGGAAGAAATTAAATATCAACGGGCTTATCGTAACAGTGTTAATAGATGTGGTTTTTAATTTTATGTGTGGTCATTGGGTGGCTCCTCTATAAGTATGGGCTGAGAAATGAGCACTTCTTCCGAGATCGTGGTGTTAAGTACCACAAGCCTTTACCCTTTTTCGGAAATTCGTTCAGATTCTTCATTCAGCAGGAAAATCTTATAAGCCATGTTCAGAAACTTTGCAAGGATTTTAGAGAAGAAAAGTAAGACGTTGTCAAATAAATTGAGCTGTAAAGTTCTTTACTCTATGATTTTCTTTTGTAGAATTTTTGGAATATTCGATGTTATGAAACCAACTTTGGTTATTCAAGATCCTGAACTTGTGAAATATCTTGCAATTAAGGAATTTGATCACTTTACTGATCATCGACAGTTGATCACACCAGATATTGATCCCCTGTTCTCTCATTCCCTATTCTCCCTCAAAGGACAAAAATGGCGCGAAATGAGAGCAACACTCAGTCCAGCATTCACAGGAAGCAAAATGCGCCTAATGTGCGGTCTTATAGTGGAAATATGTGAGCAAATGGTTGATTTCCTAAAGACAGAAGCTCAAACAAAAGGACCTCAAGCTCATGAAGTTAAAGAATTATTTTCCAGACTAGCTACTGACATAATTGGGACATGTGCTTTTGGGATTAAGGTGGATTCCTTGAAAGAAGAGAAGAACAAATTTTACGTTGTTGCTAGTGAGATGTTCAATACAACTTCAGTACTTCTAACAATTAAATTTATTGCTGCCAGAGCATGTCCCAAGTTGATGAAGCTTTTTGGTGTTACAATCTTCGATGAGCACTATAGGCATTTCCTAAACGGTTTAGTCTTAAATAATATGAAAACGCGCATGGAGAAAAACATAGTTCGACCTGATATGATCAATCTTCTAATTGAAGCCCAGAAAGGAACACTAGACAACACATCAACTGATCAAGATTCCGCAGGTTTTGCAACAGTTGAAGAGTCTCAAATGGGAACTGTTGCTAAAAAGACATCCTGGACTGAAGAAGAAATTGTGTCGCAATGTTTCATATTTTTCTTGGCGGGATTTGATACTTCATCAACTGTTCTCACCTTCGTAGCCTATGAAGTTGCAAGGGATCCAAAAGTCCAAGAAAAACTCTATCAGGAAGCTAAAGCATTCTATGGTGAATTGAAGGGAAGTCCACTGAAGTACGAAACCTTGCAGAAGATGAAGTACCTGGACATGGTGGTTTCTGAAACTCTACGACTTTGGCCACCTGCTGCGGCTGTTGATCGTATCTGCACCAAGGACTTTACAATGGAATACGACCAGGGTAAAAAGTATACTTTCACGAAGGGTGAACAAATCTGGATCCCCGTTGGAGGTTTCCATTTCAATCCAAAATACTTTCCCGAACCAGAAAAGTTTGACCCAGAACGTTTCAGTGACGAAAACAAGTCTTCAATCAATCAATCTGCATACATGCCTTTTGGAGTTGGCCCTAGGAATTGCATTGGTGAGCAATTAAAAATCTTAATAAATTTAATGTCAACAAAGATTTTAAACATTTTTATATTTTCTTTCTTTCTTCTAGGATCACGTTTTGCTTTGATGGAAGTTAAATCCCTTATATTTTACTTAATTGTAAACTTCCATTTTGATTTGTCGAACAAAACTGAAGTTCCTCTTGTTATGAAGGGATCATTTGTGGGACTTAAAGCAAGATCTGGCGTTTGGATCAAATTCCGTCCAAGGGAGTAAAATTTGGTTAAAAACATGAGGATGAGGTCCATGAGGTCTTCTTGTGACCGGACTCATTCCACAATAGAGTGGTACTTTGCACATTGGAGTAGTAATAATAAGTAATAATAATAAGTTTATTGGTTCATGCCCAGGATACAGAAAGTAACATGTAGGACTATACAATGAGTAGAGTTACTTCAAGATTTTAAGACGAGATATGATAAAAAAAATAAAGAAAAAAATATAATGTTTTTAAAGTATTTTTTAAAAGTAGAGTATCTTGTAAAACATTTAATTGGATTTATTCTGAAGAATATGTGCTTTAATTAATTAAGAAAAAAACTGTAATAACTTAATAAGACGCAAAGTATTAAAGAATTTTTTTTTCTCTAAATTATGTTTACCTTCGGAATTACATCACTCTTGATAGAAGTTTTTTGGGTTTAGACCTAGGTATTTTTTCAAATTCTTTCCCAAGCTTTCGTCTCGGACTGCGAACCTTCCTCAGTGGACAAATTTTAGTGTTGTCTTGCTTTGGGGTTCCGGTCAAAATCCCAAAAGCCAAAATCCCGATAGCCAAAATCCCGAATGGGCCAAAATCCCGAAAGTCAAAATCCCGAATTCTTAAAAGTGCCATAGCTACTCCCACGATTACACCCGCGCTTACTGGAAGCAAAGGGAAATTTTCTGTGCCTTAGGAAATTATTCTAAACATTTTCCTTTACAAAATTTCATCCCTTTCAGGATTTTGAACATTCGGGATTTTGGCTTTCGGGATTTTGGCCTTTTCGGGACTTTGGCGTTCGGAATTTTGACTTTCGGGATTTAGGCTTTCGGGATTTTGGCTGCCACCGCTAAATTACATCATGTTAAAACCCAGTTTCCATTAGAAATATGCGAAAAAATCGTATGACAACGTAGCCCTATAGCTCAAAGTAGCACCACCGCCTCCTAAACTCAGCTTATTTAAGAAAACCGCGAAGAAAGAGTTTTCAATGTATCCCCGACTAAATTTAGCCCCACTTCCCCCCATGTGTATGATTTATTGAACGTTACAAATTAAATGGACTGAATTTTTATTCAATCAGGGGCCTGAGTTGTGAGGTTTCAGTACGATATATACTCCCGCAGTGATCGGACGTGAAAAAGAATAACCCAAAGAATAAACTCACGGAAATAATAGAATTAAAATAAATTATGATTTGGTTGATACTTGGAATTGCCATAGTGGCTTTGATAGTCATTATGATGATAAGAAAAGGAGAAAAAAGAAAAAAGTATTTCGAATCAAGGGGCATCAAAGCTGACAAACCAAGATACCTCATTGTGATGCTGTACAAATTCCTTACAAAACAAATAGGAACTGTAGAATTGCTTGAAGGCATGTACTACGAGTATCCGGAAGAAGATAAGTGAGTTATTTATTTAATAAATCCAGCATATACTCACACAAACATTTTCAGAGTTATTGGCTTTTGGAATAAAGATACACCTATAATTTTGATGAAAGATCCAGATGTTGTGAAACGATTCGCCGTGAAAGAGTTTGAACATTTTCAAGATCGCAGGAATTTTATTTCAGAAAAGTTGGATCCTTTATTTGGGAATTCTTTGTTTTTTCTGAGGGACCAGAAATGGAGAGATATGAGAGCTACCCTAAGCCCTGCTTTCACAGGTAGCAAAATGCGCCTAATGTGTGATCTTATTGTAGAGATCGGAGTTCAAATGGCAGAATTTTTGCAAAAAGAGGCAAAAGATAAGGGACCTCAAACCTACGAGATGAAGGATCTCTTTTCAAGGGTCTCGAATGATGTCATTGCAACCTGTGCCTTTGGAATAAATGTGGATTCCTTGAAACACAAATCCAATGACTTCTACTTAGCTGCTAAAGTTCTTTCTGATTTTAGTAGCGTGGGTAAAGTCTTGGGGATGGTATTTAGTCAGAATTTTCCGAAAATTTCAAATGCACTTGGTATAAAATTCAATCCAGATAAGGAGTCAAATTTCTTTAGAAGCTTAGTTACTGATGCCATGAAGTACCGAGAGCAACAGAATATCGTACGTCCTGATATGATTCACCTCTTGATGGAAGCCAAGAAGGGAAAGCTCAACCATGCTAAAACCGAAAAGGACACCGCAGGCTTTGCTACGGTTGACGAAAGTGTTGAATGGAAAAGATCCGATCGAAATTGGTCAGAAACAGAAATTGTTGCTCAGTGTTTCCTATTCCTTCTCGCAGGATTCGACACAGTCTCCACAAGTTTGAGTTTTACAGCCTATGAAATTTGTGCTAATCTTGAAGTGCAGGAAAGACTCTATAAAGAGATAAAGGCAGCCAATGAAAATTTACAAGGTGATCGAATAAATTACGAAACTCTGAGTAAGATGAAGTACTTGGACATGGTGATTTCGGAATCACTAAGAAAATATCCACCTGCAGTTGTTGCTGAAAGGGAATGCAATAAAGATATCACACTAGATCTCTTTGAGGGTTTGCCTTACGATTTTAAGAAGAAAGATGGTTTGTGGATTCCAATCTATTCTCTTCACAGAGATGCCAAATACTTCCCCAATCCTGAAAAATTCGATCCTGAACGCTTTAGTGATGAGAACAAGTCGTCAATCAATCCAAATGCCTATATTCCATTTGGAGTTGGTCCGAGGAATTGTGTCGGTAAGTAAAGTTGCGAAATAATAATCTTGACAGCCATTTTAAAAATATGGCGATATAACGGCAACCGTAATTTTTCACTTTCAGGCTCCAGATTTGCATTGATGGAACTCAAGACATTGATTTACTATTTAGTCTTAAATTTTTCACTTGAAGTAACAGAGCAAACTCAAATTCCTCTTCAATTGGGGAAGACTTTCGGTACCCTAATGTCAGAAAAAGGAATTCACATAAGACTTCGCTCAAGGAATTAATAATTTTTGAATTCCTCAAATTTGAATTAAGAAGCATTTGTAAGCTATGAGAAAGAACGATAATTGCTTTTTTTAAATTATAGTCTAAGTCCTCCTAATTGATAATTCATTAGCCAATTTAATTATTTCTCTTATACTTCTATTCTATATCGAATATGCAGTTTCTATTTGATTTCCTAAATCAAATGTGCCTTTAAAGTTAGACACTGACCATTTCAAAGAGTTACGGCACCATTAAACGTACAGGATATTCAAATCAAACCTTTAATATTATTTTGGGATGCTTTTAGTATGAGAGATCAGTAAATATGAGTTAAGTATTTAGTGTATAGAATTCTTATTGTCTTTTTATTAAAATTTCTTCACTAATAAATATCAAATAATTCAAAACCTCTTTTATATTTGCTTTCTGATACGGTGATGTAGAGATTTTTTTTAAGTTTTGAAGATCAACTGTTCTCATCTTCGTTAGATTATGAAGCGTTAATAAATTTAAAATTGATAACGTTTTTAATATATTTTTTCCTTCTAGGATTAGGGCCTTGACACACTTACGACTTAAGCCGAAAGTCGGCTTAACGTAATTATAATCAATATAATGATTAGACTAAATTCCGACCAGTTTCCAATTATATAAATCGTTTCTCAGTTTAACACGAGAGACGGCTTATGCAAGAAACTGATGGAACTGTAATCTAATTACTATTTTGATTATTGTATAGAATTTCCATTCTATAAGACCTCTTAAAGGTAAGAGACAAAAGACGGTTGGATTTTGAATATGCATGGAGGGAGAGAGAAGGAGAAAAAAGTGGTGAATAAGATCATCTGGAAAGAAAGTAGGGGAAGAGCGGGAACCAGTCAAAGAGTTACGTAAGACTTGATTTTTGTAAAGAGACGTGAGGAGAAAAGTGCATTAGATTTATTTGTAAATTTATTATAAAAATATTAACTTTAAAATACAGAAAAACGACAGTGACGTAGAGTTAAACTGTGTTCAGTCTAATAGTGGAGAAGTTGGTGTAAATAAATAATTGGTGAAGGTGATAATTGTGTTTCACTGCCTCAGTGGATTTGGTGAAGGGCATTAGGCGGTCATCAAGGAAAATTCTTCTGGAAAAGCCAGCCGCCTACGTTCCGGATCACTTGAATACATTTAATAAAGGAATATATATTTCCAGGTACGTGAATATCACAAACGGTAGAAGGAAGCCCAAGAAACACACAGTCCCTGACAGATTTATAACACCACAATATATTTATAGGTAAACTGGGCAGGAAGAAGAGGGTATTAAATATCACAGAATCCTATCACAGAGAAATTATTGTTTACCACAGGTAATTCTCCACAATTATAATTACGTTAAGCCGTCTCTCATCTTAAGTCGTATATGTGTCCAGGGCCTTACGTTTCGGTATTCCTGCTTCGAGTCCATAGCAAAGATGTCACAGCAAAACTATATCTCAGAAAACTTATCAAAACCGGGAGTGACGAATATCTTGATTAGAGAAATTTGTTAAAGTTGCAAGTAATTTATGTTTGACTTGAACGTTATGACAGTTATCAATTCAAACTTAATTTCCAGAATAAAATTTGATTTATAAAATTTTAGAGATTCCATTGTGAAATATCATTGCATTGTGCACAAGTGAAATAGTCTAAAAATAAGTACTAAATACTAATGTGTTTTGTGTCTGATTTATTAAAGGTTAAAGATTAGATATACAGACTTCTTATACTATCAAACGCCTGCGATGCGAGTCACTCAGTACGATAAATACTTTCAGAGTGTTCGGACGTGAAAAAGAACAACCTAGAATATAAACTCGCGAAATTAATTGAATTGAACTAAATTATGATTTGGTTGGTGCTTGCAATTGCCATAGTGGCTTTGATAGTCATTATGATGATGAGAAAAGAAGAAGAGAGGAGGAAATATTTCGAATCAAGAGGCATCAAAGCTGACAAACCAAGATTCTTTATTGTGATTCTATACAAATTTCTTACAAAGCAAATGGGAATTGTTGAATTGCTTGAAGGCATGTACTACGAATATCCGGAAGAAAATAAGTAAGTTATTTATTTAATAAATTCAGCATACACTCACAGAAGAATTTTTAGAGTTGTTGGCTTCTGGGATGGAGACACACCTATAATTATGATGAAAGATCCAGATGTTGTGAAGCGATTCGCCGTGAAAGAGTTTGAACATTTTCAAGATCGCAGAAACTTTATTTCGGAAGAGATGGATCCACTGTTTGGGAATTCTTTGTTTTTGCTGAAGGATCAAAAATGGAGAGATATGAGGGCTACACTAAGCCCTGCTTTCACAGGCAGCAAGATGCGCCTAATGTGTGATCTTATTGTGGAGATCGGAGTTCAAATGGTAGAATTTTTGCAAAAAGAGGCAAAAGATAAGGGACCTCAAACCTACGAAATGAAGGAACTCTTCTCAAGAGTCTCCAATGATGTCATCGCTACCTGTGCCTTTGGAATAAATGTGGATTCCTTGAAACACAAATCCAATGACTTCTACCTAACAGCTAAGGTTCTTTCTGATTTTAATAGCGTAGGCAAAATATTACGGATGACATTTAGTCAGTACTTCCCTAAAATTTCGAATGCAATTGGTTTAAAATTTAATCCAGATAAGGACACAAATTTCTTCAGAAGCTTAGTAACTGATGCCATGAAGTACCGAGAGCAACAGAATATCGTACGTCCTGATATGATTCACCTCTTGATGGAAGCCAAGAAGGGAAAGCTCAACCATGCTAAAACCGAAAAGGACACCGCAGGCTTTGCTACGGTTGACGAAAGTGTCCAATGGAAAAGATCTGATCGAAATTGGTCGGAGAAAGAAATTGTTGCTCAGTGTTTCCTATTTCTTCTCGCAGGATTCGAAACAGTTTCAGCAAGTTTGAGTTTTGCAGCCTATGAAATTTGTGCGAATCCTGAAGTGCAGGAAAAACTTTATGAAGAAATAAAGACAGTCGATGAGGATTTACAAGGTGATCGAATAAATTATGAAACTCTGAGTAAGATGAAGTACTTGGATATGGTGATTTCGGAATCCCTAAGAAAATATCCACCAGCAACCATTGCTGAAAGACAATGCAATAAAGACATCACACTGGAACTCTTCGAGGGTATGCCTTACGATTTTAAGAAGAAAGATGGTTTGTGGATTCCCATCTATTCTCTTCAGAGAGATCCCAAATACTTCCCCAATCCTGAAAAATTCGATCCTGAACGCTTCAGTGATGAGAATAAATCGTCAATCAATCCAAATGCCTATATTCCATTTGGAGTTGGTCCGAGGAACTGTGTTGGTAAGTAAGGTTACGAAATTATCACCTTGACAGCCATTATAAAAATATGGCGATATAACTGTAATCATAATTCCTTTCAGGCTCCAGATTTGCATTGATGGAACTCAAGACATTGGTTTACTACATGGTGTTGAACTTTTCACTTGAAGTAACAGAACAGACACAAATTCCTCTCCAGTTGGGAAAGACTTTCGGATCCCTAAATTCAGAAAAAGGAATTCACATAAGACTTCGCCCAAGAAATTAATTTTTCTTGGATTCTTGAAATTTGAAAAAAAAGCAATTGAAAGTTATATAAAAGTGCGATAATTGTTTTTTTATAAAATTAGTCTAAGCCCTCAAGTTTCAATAAGGAATAACTGGCAAAAGTTGTAAGAAAAAACAATAAAATTTTTAAAATGCAATTTTAATTCTTTATATGGATATTGCTTCTCTTGTATTAATATGCATAATTTAATAAAATACTTTACTGAATTCCATATAGACTATGAATTTTCTTTTTGACTTCCTAAATTAGATCTGCCTATAAGTAATATTAGAGACTGACTGTTTCAAGAGTTATGGCACAATATTTAATGCGTAAAATCTGTTTTAGAGAAAAAACCGCAGCATCATCCAAGATAAAATAGACATTTCGTAATTCGTTGTTGTTGTGGGTAATCTAATCTGTTAAACCAGTTAAAGTCTTCTTATCACAACACCGGCTTTTGCAGAGAATTCAAACATAGGGCCGAACGAACACCTAGTGTCACTTAAGGAAATTGTATCCTGTAAAGAAAGAAAAAAAAGAAAATATTGAAAAATACAGTAAGCGAAATTCAAATAGGTATTTTTGAAAAGGGGGGTGGTGTGGATAGTCGGTCCGTCCGAGCAACTTAGTATTATTATGTCAAGTAGAGATCTGCCCAACAGTAATTTTTATCGTAGTGACCCGCATTCACTCTCGTCCGTACGTGCACACTGGCCGTTAATTCAATTTTGTGGTATGAAAGGTGTGAAATTCAAATAGCTATTTTTATTTTTTTTTAATATTTCTAGAACCGTTCTTTAATAAGAAATTGTTTATATTGACAATAAAATGATGAAATCTGTCTTTTTCTTTAAATTAAAACCTCTCAACAGTAGGGAAATTTTATTTTAAAACTAGAATTTGTGACTGATAGAGGCCATAAGCTTTTATGTAATGAAAACGGTTTAATGAAGGTCTCTAGGGAAATTAGCGTAAAATGGAAGCTATTACGAAGAGGATGAGTCATTCGGGAAACATTATTTATCAATTCTTCAAGAAAAAGGACTCCTAAGAACGAAAATACGGTACTTTCAAAGGTAATACCATGTTATAGGATATGGAAGTTATACAAATTTATTGCAAAGCGGTGACTTTTGCTTATAAAACTTCTCAAATACCGATAGGATATTGATGTACCAATTACTACACGTCGAATTCAACAAATCCTGATGGCTACACACTGCCTACAGTGAATAAAACCGCTAAAGAAACCACTACTTAAGAAACACCATTTTGCCGCTCGATTGGAATTCAGGAAAAATAGATTTTGTTTGAAAAAATATCGCATAATTTTCAAGTTGAAGCACAACTACTTACCTTTCCAACGGATACCCATTTGTTAAGTTCTGTACACTAGAACCGGAGGAATAATTGATAATTTGAGACAAAACAGCAAAAACAAAAAAAAATTAATTAAAGAAAATTGTGACGTACAGGAGAGAACCAAGAACATATTCTTGATCAGGGGACTCGACTCTATTAAACGTACCATGTGAGATCCGTGTGCTAAAAAAAAGTTGTCAATTTGTTGCATAGTGTAATGATTTCGAAGAACTTCCAAATTAAAAAACATGTTTTTTGGAGGGGTTAGAAGGGATGGGGGGTAATTTGTATAACTTAGTTCGATAGAGAAAGTTGACTTGTGGGTGGGTCACTGAAGACCGGAAGTCAATATCTCTTATTGTTTGGCAGCTAGGATGATGAGAAGTTGAAAGAAAGTCGATTGTGGAAACTGGTCTCTCTTGGACAAAAATTCCGACAAAGCCATAAGTAAAGACAGGCCACAAGTAATGCCACCACCCTACATTAAATGAATTTAAGTATTTTGAACAAATTGCCATTAAGAGTTCCCTGTTATACAGGTGTTCCTTCGACCCTAATTTTATCCAAATAGTATTGCAAATGCCGTCGCCATGTCAATTGGCTTAATTAAGATTTTATACACGATGATAACATTCATGATTCCAACACTACTCAAACTTGGAATAACATGAGTATATTTCTCTCTTGTTATTATTTTTAGCTTCGGCTGGTGAAAAAATTCTGGCCCGAAACAGCGAGAGATTCAGTGTTTAGTGGCATTTGGAGGCGGAAAGATTTTTTCAAGCAACATTGCAGTATAATTTTCCAAAATGTGGCTGCTGTTAATTTTTCTTGGCCTTGTGGTGTATTATGTGTACAGATGGCTTACGGACAACCAGTACTACTTCAAGGAACGGGGTATTCCGTACACTGAGAGGCATTATGGAATTGGTGCCTTCTACAAAATCTTCACTAAGCAGACAACAGTCCAAGACCTTATATGGTCGTACTACAGCAGATACTCTGACCATCAGTGAGCTTCAATAAGTCAAGGTTGCTTTAAAATGTCTATAGAGAATGATGTTTTTCAGGGTCGTCGGTCTGTGGGAAATGAACCGGCCATTCTATTTCATTCGTGATCCTAAATTAGTAAGGACAATTGGTGTTAAATCTTTTGATCATTTCCATGACAAAGTGGCTATTATCACCGGCGAAATGGACCCATTCCTGGGAAATTCCCTGGTTATGCTTAAGGGTCAGAAATGGAGGGACATGAGAGCTACCCTAAGCCCAGCTTTTACAGGAAGCAAGATGCGCCTGATGTGTGAATTAGTTGTGGAAATCGGAGAGCAAATGGTAGAATTTATACAAAAAGAAGCTAAAGAGAAAGGACCTCAAACTTACGAAATGAAGAAATTCTTCTCGAGAATAGCTACTGATCTCATTGCAACCTGCGCCTTTGGAGTGAAAGTCGATTCCTTGCATGATGATCGGAATGCATTCTATTTGAATGCCACAAGACTTTCTGATTTCACTAAGGCTAAAAAACTTTTAAAATTCTTTGCTTTTCGAGCCATACCCAAAGTTATGATTGGTCTAAGGATCACACTAAACACTAAGGAAGATATGGAATATCTTAAAAGACTCGTAGTGGATTCTATGAAGATCCGGGAAGAGAAGAACATCTATCGTCCTGATATGATTCACTTACTAATGGAGGCTCAGAAAGGCAAGCTGAAACACACTCAAACCGACAATGACTCTGCTGGATTTGCCACAGTTGAAGAAGCTAGTACTGGATGGAAGAAGACTACTGAAACATGGTCTGAAACTGAAATTGTAGCTCAATGCTTCCTCTTTCTAATGGCTGGATATGAAACTGTTTCAACTGTCGTCAGTTTCACAGCTTACGAATTAGCCATTAATCCTGACATACAGCAAAAGCTCTACGACGAGATCAGACAAATGCATAAGGACCTTAATGGAAAACGCCACAATTACGAAACTCTCCAGAAGATGAAATACCTGGATATGGTAGTATCGGAAATCCTGAGAAAATGGCCCCCAGCTCCTTTCATTGACAGAACTTGCACTGAAAATTTCTCAGTGGATCTCGATAATGGCCAAAAGCTAACATTTGAAAAAGATAACATCATGTGGATACCCGTTCATGCCTTCCATCGAGATCCCAATCACTATCCGGATCCTGAGAAGTTCGATCCTGAACGTTTCAATGACGAAAATAAATCCAAAATTGATCCAAATACCTACATACCCTTTGGATTAGGGCCAAGAAATTGCATTGGTAATTCATTTCTAAGTCACTATATAAAGTTTTAATTAAAATTACTTTCTTTTCCAGGATCTCGCTTTGCTCTGATGGAAACCAAATCAATTTTGTTCCATTTGTTGTTGAATTTCTCCATCGAAGTAACTTCAAAAACGCAAATTCCACTCGTTTTGGCAAAGATGCTTTCTGGACTACATGGGGAAAATGGAATACATCTTATGTTTAGACCAAGAGATCCTTAGATCATCTTTCTGCCTCACAATTCTTTCACTTACAATATATTTATTAATGTTACACGGTTCTAAACAATTCGCTAAAACTGTTTCAAAAAAAAAATAATAATAATTAAAGTTGCTTCATCACTATGCATTCGAAAAAGAATTGGAAATCTTCATAATAATGTTGACACAGCAAAAAAATATTGATAAGGTTAATCCTAAAATCCAAAGCAAAAAGGTTTTTTCGATAAGAAAAATTAGTAAAGTCACTGAACCAGGGGATGTATGAGTAGGTTTAGTGAGTGAACAGTGAGTGTATTTAGCTTACTGGCGCCTATCAGTCTCATTAAATAATAATCATTTTACCTTATTAGGCTAACCACGAGTTATTGTCACACAATGCGTTAGGGAATGTGGCCTGTCTTTTAATGTACGAGCCAAAGCATCAATTCTACTTTATTAATCGAAGTTATTCGAAAATAGTTAATAGTAGGAAGAAGAAGTTACATTGGGGCACTTTTGAAATGGAACTTTTTTCTCTTATTTTTAAATGGCCCTGTGTCTGATCATAATTCAATTTAGAGTCACTATCGGTTTGTTTGCCACCAGGAAAGCTATACAAACCATTGTGAGGGGGCGTATATCTCAAGGCAGACCTAGAACAAGGTGGCTGAATCACATTCAGAATCTTGACTTCGGCGCGTCTTGAGATCGAACCCGAACATCTTCCTGTGGAGTGGAGGAGGATCGACAAGCGTGGGCTTCTAAACTGGATGTCATGGGCCCGCGACCCCAATAGGGCTAAGCGGTTGAAAATGACGATCGGTTTGTAGAACTAGACTATATCACATTAAGATTCAGATTCCATTTAAAAGTAAGAGAAAAAAACTCTTTTTTTAAAGGTGTATCACTTCTCCCAGGGCACTCAATAGGTCGAGTGGTAGAGCACTCGCTCTATGATGCAAATGTCCCGGGTTCGAATCTCTTTTAGGTCACCAACAATTTTTCTGGCGTTAACCCTTTAAGGACGAGAAGCTTTCCGCTGAGCGAAATTCAACGATATCAAGTTTCCCTCGATATTTTAGCTTAAATAAGAGATTTACGGCTAAAAAGAAATTTTCCCATCCCTAGGAGTCCTGGAAAACTATGGGTCATATATGACCCAATCGTCCTTAAAGGCAAAAAAGTACAAAAATTTCCAGACGACTAGTTTACTCGTTTGCGCTGTTATTTTTGAAAGATAAATAACGTGAATATATTTGTAATAATAAAAAAAAAAATTTAGTGTACGAGTAAAAATTTAAACGATCAAAAATTAATTTTAAAAAATCTCTTTCAATTTTTGGTCTCAAAGACTCTTGAAGACTCGTGCACAAAAACAATAATTTTTATGAAAAAAATGTATTATTTACTTCATTTTTAATTTTTATGATATTCATCGAAACAATTGCGAGTACTGGAAACACAGAGATAGATGTCGCTTGCCTCACAAACACAATTGGTCTTATAATCCTTTTTTCTGATAGTACCGTGTACGTACGTACACCTCAGTTTTCTTCGAAACATGTTTGATGGTAATGGGTAGGTGCAACGCTGCTTGTCTCTGGGAATTTCAGACGTACAGTTGCACATTGCTGTGGATCCGGGAGTTCTTCCGGAGTTGATGCGTTTTCGATGAAGACTTCAAAGTCCACTTCATCCACGTCTTGTTCCAAATATATTATGTCGCTTTCGTTCAGGACAAGATTGTCGGCATCATCGCTATCTTCCGGCCATAATATGTGGATGATTTCGGGTTCATTGATCATGAAATTTTTCTTTCATTTTTGAAGTTATCTACAAGAGTAAAAAGTTATTAATTTACAACATATACGCAGAAGTATCTTACAAATTATCAAAATATTAACTTCTTCAGTCAGTATTGCACTGGGAAATCTCAGCTAACTGATATATCACACAATATTACATAAATAATTAACTTTTTTACGCACACATAAACAAAAACATGAAACAGTCTAACCTCAAATCTTCGAAAATCCACTAGAGACAAATTCGGTGTTTTTTACCTTTAGGGACGATTGGGTCATATATGACCCATGAAAATTATGAAGCTTTCTTGAAAATACCAATAAACTATAATTTTTACTTTGTTGAGAAATATTATGTATAGTTATTATAGTTTCTAGTCCCAAGAGGTTTTTGCTTTGAAAAAATTAGAAATATTAAAAATATTAAAATTCAAGCATCAACGTGAAAATTTGAAAATTCGTTATTTTTGAGCTCAAACATTTTTTATATAGCAAATAGCTGGAGATTTTCAAAAAATATCCTAGATTCCTACATCTTTCTACTTTGTGATTTGGTAAAAACATTAGAAAGTAATAACTTCAGGTAGTCAGGAAAAATTATTTTCTCTATAGGTCACGGGTGACCCAGTCGTCCTTAAAGGGTTAAGGGTGTTCGAATTGCATCCAGTGAGCTTCACTGCACTTGATTCCACGGGCGTGGGACAGACAACCTCATCCCGTACAAGAAATAATAATAATGCATGTCTAGAAATCCCCTTGCGGGAAGGCCTTGTTCCTTCATGGAATGTTGCGCCAGCATTGTTATTATCACTTCTTCCTATAAACTATGAATCACATAACCGAATTTTTGCTTTCAGAATTTAGAGAAAAATTGAAATATTCAAAGACTGACGCAATAAAATGCAGGCCAGTTTCTCTTAATATCTTGCTGAATAAATCGCGAAAAATCACAAAACACTACGCATAAATCCAGTTCCAAAATAAAAGCTGTATATTATACTAAGGTTTGTGTATGTATGAATTTATAATGTTTCAGATTAGATAGACAATTTTCATTTAATAAAACGTCTTTGCTGCCAGTCATTCAGTGCGAAGAATTCTCTGAAAGTGTTCGGACGTGAAATAGAATACTCCAAAAAAATAAACTCGCGAAATTAATTGAATTAACTACAGTATGATTTGGTTAGTGCTAGCAATTTCTGTAGTGGCTTTGATAGCCGTTGTGATGAAGAGGAAGGAGGAAGAGAAGAGAAAATTTTTTGAATCCAAGGGCATCAAAGCCAATAAGCCAAGATTCTTTCTCATTACAATGTACAAATTGATAATGAAACAGATGGGAATTGTAGACATGGTCGAAAGTCTTTACTATGAGTACCCGGAAGATGACAAGTAAGTCAGACATGCAATACATAAGAATTGTACTCAGATACGACCTATTTTCAGAGTTGTTGGCTTCTGGGATGGAAATACACCCATTATTATGATGAAAGATCCAGATGTTATTAAAAATTTCTGTGTGAAGGAATTTGAACACTTTCAAGACCATAGGGACTTTCTTTCAGAAAAAATGGATCCACTGTTTGGAAATTCTTTATTTGTGCTAAGGGATCAGAAATGGAGAGATATGAGGGCTACCCTAAGCCCTGCTTTCACAGGTAGCAAAATGCGCCTAATGTGTGATCTTATTGTAGAGATCGGAGTTCAAATGGCAGAATTTTTGCAAAAAGAGGCAAAAGAGAAGGGACCTCAAACCTACGAGATGAAGCAACTCTTCTCAAGGGTCTCCAATGATGTCATCGCAACCTGTGCCTTTGGAATAAATGTGGATTCCTTGAAACACAAATCTAACGACTTCTACTTGACAGCAAAAATTCTTTCTGATTTTGATAGCGTAGGAAAAATGCTTCGTATGACCTTCTATCGATTCTTCCCCAAATTCTCGAATGTCATCGGATTGAAATTTAATCCAGATAAGGAATCAAATTTCTTCAGAAGCTTAGTTACTGATGCCATGAAGTACCGAGAGCAACAGAATATCATACGTCCTGATATGATCCACCTCTTGATGGAAGCCAAGAAGGGAAACCTCAACCACGCTAAAACCGAAAAGGACACCGCAGGTTTTGCTACAGTTGACGAATCAAGTGCTCAATGGAAAAAATCTAATAGAAATTGGTCAGAGACAGAAATTGTTGCTCAGTGTTTCCTATTCCTTCTCGCAGGATTCGAAACAGTATCTTCTGCTTTAAGTTTCACAGCCTATGAGATTTGCGTTAATCCAGATGTCCAGGAAAGACTCTATGAAGAAATAAAGACAGTTAATGAGAATTTACAAGGCCAGCGAATAAATTACGAGACTTTGCAAAAGATGAAATACCTAGATATGGTGATTTCGGAGTCATTAAGAAAATATCCACCGGCAACTGTTACGGATAGGGAATGCAATAAAGATATTACATTGGATCTTTTCGAGGGGCTATCATACGAATTCAAGAAGAAATACAGTATGTGGATTCCAATCTATTCTCTTCACAGAGATCCCAAATACTTCCCCAATCCTGAAAAATTCGATCCTGAACGCTTTAGTGATGAGAACAAATCATCAATCAATCCGAATGTTTACGTTCCATTTGGAGTTGGTCCGAGGAATTGTGTCGGTAAGTAGAATTGCAAAATAATCACCTTAGAAGCCATTTTCAAAATATGGCAGAGTAACGGATTTTCTTCTCTTTCAGGTTCCAGATTTGCATTGATGGAACTCAAGACGTTGATTTACTATATGATGTTGAACTTTTCACTTGAAGTTACAGAAAAAACTCAAATTCCTCTTAAGTTTGGAAAATCTTTTAGTTCTCTGGCTTCAGAGAGTGGAATTCATATAAAACTTCGCCCGAGGAATTAATTTGTTCCGAAACTATTGCACTCCGACAAGAGCATTAATTGTATAAAAAATAAATAATATGAAAATAAAAGTAAAGTATTGAAAAAAAAGAAAGCAATAAAAAAATTCATTGAATGATAATGTCACTTTATTTAGTTCGATACAGAAAAAATCCAGATTTATCCGGATCCGGAGAATAGATACTTCACTGGTTGATAAACTTATCTTTGTTTTCAAATCGAACCAAAAATATGTATATGTGTAATTGTGTAATATCAGTGAGTCAAAAACTAGGGGAAGGCTTTTAGGGTTCGCGCATACACTGGCTTGGAATACTTTATATTTTTCCTATGTTCCTTTGAAAATTCTGACCTATTTTTTAAGGAGATGTTGACTTAAGATTGGCTATTAAAATATACTGAACACGATGGCAGCCAAAATCCTGAAAGCCAAAATCCCGAAAGCCAAAATCCCGAATTTTCAAAATCCTGAAATTAATGAAATTATATGGAGGAAAATGTTTAGAATAATTTCCTAAGACACAGAAGATTTGCCTTTGCCTCCAGCAAGTGCGGATGCGATCGTGGGAGTAGCTATGACGGGATTTTGGCGTTCGGGATTTTGGCTTTCGGGATTTTGACCAGGACCCACTGAAGATAAGGTCAGATTCATTGAAGGAATACGGGGAAAATAAGATGTGTTCGAAAGCAGAGTGTGTGCGATGCCGGAAAACCTTCCCCTACTACTTCACAATTTTTTGATTACTGCGTTACTTATATCTTATTTTGCGTTATATAAATTTTAAATGAAATGCCTATATTTTAGAAAAAGAAAAAGAGTGTCTGTGTATTTTATCAGGGCTAGTGAAGATAGTGAGAAGTAGAGATCGGTCACCAAGGAATTAATTCGCTTTGTGCGTGCAGGTTGTCACAAGAATTTATTTTTTCAAATTCGGAATCTTTCCAGTAAGCCTGATTCCGCTAAAATTTTACTGATAGGCTTAATCCTAAAATCAGAATTCAAAAAGTTATCTGAATAAGATGAATTAGCAAATTTCAAAAGTTCTTTAAACTTTAGACGGTATTCCAACTCTGCAATTATGATTAAGACTATTGCATAATTATCTCATAGCAATGCATAATATTTCTGAGATTCTACTGTGAAAAAATTCCAAAATACTTTATGTAAATTCAATCTAAAAATAAATGGTGAATGTTTTTTTCGACATGCGTGCGCATGAATGAAATTTGAATGTATCAGATTTGATGTACATGTATACGATTTTTATTCAATCAAGTGTCTTTGTTATGTGTTTAACAGTATGAAAAGAATCACTCGAAGAGTTCAGACGTAAAATAAACTCACTCCAGTAAATAAACTCGTGGAATTAATTGAATTAATAAACTAAAGTATGATTTGGTTAGTACTAGTAATTACAGTTGTGGCTTTGATAGCTATTATGAGGAGGAGGAAGGATGTAGAGAGGAGAAAATATTTTGAATCGAAGGGCATTAAAGCTAATAAGCCAGGATTGTTTCTCGTTACGATGTACAAATTAATCATGAAGAAGTTGGGAATTGTAGATATAATTGAAGGCATGTACAATGAGTATCCGGAAGATGACAAGTAAGTTAGTTGGGTAATAAATCCGGTATGGGAATTGTGTAATAATATGGTTAAATGACAAATTTAAATCTTTTCATTGCTTCATAGAACTCCTTGTAATAAGCCATTCGATACTCTTCATATTGTCTGGTTCTCGAATTTACTACGAAAATTTGTCATGATATGATCATATTGTTAGAAAATTCCCTTTTAGGACAAATTGAATAAAAAAGACAAATATTACTTTCAGAGCCGTTGGTTTTTGGGATGGAGATACTCCAATAATTGTTCTGAAAGATCCAGATATTGTGAAACGGTTTTGTGTAAAGGAGTTTGAGCATTTTCAAGACCGTAGAACTTTTATGTCAGATGGAATGGATCCACTGTTTGGGAACTCTTTATTTGTCCTAAGGGATCAGAAATGGAGAGATATGAGGGCAACCCTAAGTCCTGCTTTTACAGGCAGTAAAATGCGCCTAATGTGTGATCTTATTGTAGATATCGGAGTTCAAATGGCAGAGTTTTTGCAAAAAGAGGCAAAAGAGAAGGGACCGCAAACTTACGAAATGAAGGATCTCTACTCCAGAATGGCCAATGATGTCATCGCAACCTGTGCCTTCGGGATAAATGTGGATTCCTTGAAAAATAAATCCAACGACTTCTTCTTGACAGCTAAGATTCTCACTGATTTCAGTAGTACAGGCAAAATGTTGCGTATGTTGCTATATTGGATGCTTCCTAAATTCTCCGATGTTATTGGACTAAGATTAAATCCGGAAAAAGAATCAAATTTTTTCAGAAGCTTAGTTACTGATGCCATGAAGTACCGAGAGCAACAGAATATCATACGTCCTGATATGATCAACCTTTTAATGGAAGCCAAGAAGGGAAAGCTCAACCATACTAAAACCGAAAAGGACACCGCAGGTTTTGCTACAGTTGACGAGTCAAGTGCCCATTGGAAAAAATCCGATCGAACTTGGTCAGAGACAGAAATGGTTGCTCAGTGTTTCCTGTTTCTTCTCGCGGGATTCGAAACAATGTCTTCTGTTTTAAGTTTTACAGCCTATGAAATTTGCGCTAACCCAGATGTTCAGGAAAGACTCTACGAAGAAATTAGAACTGTAAATGAAAATTTAGACAACCAGAAGATGAATTATGAGACTCTGAATAAGATGAAGTACCTGGACATGGTGATTTCGGAATCACTAAGAAAATATCCTCCTGCAGTTGTTGCTGAAAGGGAATGCAATAAAGATATTACACTGGATCTCTTCGAGGGTGTTCCTTTCGAATTTAAGAAAAAACATGTCTTGTGGATTCCAATCTATTCTCTTCACTGGGATTCTAAATACTTCCCCAATCCTGAAAAATTCGATCCTGATCGCTTTAGTGATGAAAACAAATCGTCAATCAATCCAAATGCCTATATTCCATTTGGAGTTGGTCCGAGGAATTGTGTTGGTAAGTGAAACTTCGAAATAATCATCTTGACAGCCATTTTAAAAATATGGCGATGTAACGGTAACTGTAATTTTTCACTTTCAG